>NC_139970.1:31308543-31456043 GCF_963993115.1 Abramis brama
GACTGATGAGCTGCAGGTTTTTTTGCATTCAAACATTTCAGAATATCAGGCCCCAAAGAGCTCCATTATAAGTCTATTACTGAAAACGCAATATTTGTTTATTTTTACAAACTCAGAGCCAAATCCATTTTTTAACTGAATCTTGAAGGAGGAAATCACAGATGTGGTTGTTTGTGTAAATGTGTATACCTCCTGTCCAGATCAGAAGCAGCAGCGTAGTGCACAGCAGAGCGCCCCCAGTGGTCAGTGGCATTAATGCAGGTACCGCAGGACACCAGAGTCTCCAAGCACTGAAAGTGTCGACTAGCTGCCGCATAGTGGAGAGGGGTCCTGTCAACAGCCATAATAAAAGAAAGAGTTAAAATAAAGTTGACAAAATTTAAGTATGATATAAAAGTTTAAAGTACAAAAAAAAATTGTACAAAGGGAATGATATAATTTAATGTGTGCAGTGATAGTTGTACAATCAGAAAATGTATATGAAAAAGCTTGAGATTTGAGTTAAATTTAGCACTTACTACTCTTCCTGAAAAATTATTTAATCTTCACCTATCATATGACAATGAAACTTATAATATATTACTTAAAAATTATTTATAAAATGATCAAGTTAAAAATGCTATGAAATCTGAATGTCGTTAAATTGTTACTGTATTCCAAAAATAACAGTTTTCCTTTAAGCCGACATTTTAAAATACTTAAAAAAAATAAGAATTAATGCAATTCAAATATTTAATTATTATTAATGCTTAATAAAAAATAAAAAAACTTTTGTTAATGCTGAATTTTTTAATGATTTTATAAAATATAACATTTTCCCCTTTAATGCAATGAATACCGCAGATGTTGTATTGTCTATGTAGAAGATTCAGTACTTTAACTGCAGCTGAAGTGAGCACAGGCATGAAAAGTGAATGAGCAATTATCCTGATGAACATGTCTCATATTTACCCATAACTCACCTTCCATGTTTGTCCCTGTGGTTATGATCAGCTCCACTGCTAAGTAGTAGCTTCACACATTCCACATTACTGAGAGAGAGAGAGAGAGAGAGAGAGAGAGAGAGAGAGAGAGAGAGAGAGAGAGAGAGAGAGAGAGAGAGAGAGAGAGAGAGAGAGAGAGAGAGAGAGAGAGAGAGAGAGAGAGAGAGAGAGAGAGAGAGAGAGAGAGAGAGATTAATTTAATAATTAGTTTTGATATTGTATTCATGCATTTTTAGGTATTGTTTTTGGCCATATATAACTTAAAGACTTCTACATTTTGTATCACATTCCACATAATATAATTGCACTTACAAAAGGTCCAATCAGAAACAGAATAAGGAACTAGACAGACCTCTTGAAGAAAAACAAAAGGAAGAAATAGCAATGCTCAATATGTCAGATGTAGCAAAATATGTTCCGCCTTTCAGTTAAAAGGTTCAGTCACCTTATTGGCTAAGACTCTACCTAATTGTATAGCTCTACAATGTGTATGCACACTTGAAATATACCGTTTTTAATTTCAGCTAAGCTAATTTTATTATATATTTTTTGTCAGATTGGATAAGAGATTGTTTCTTCCTATTTTTTGCATTTTTGAAAAGTAAGCTTAGCTAACACCAGCACAACACCTGATCACATCTTATTAGACATGTATTTTTTTCCACAATTAACTGGGCTGTCTGCAAGACAGACAGACAGACTCACCCGCCCGCAGCCGCAGCGTGTAGACATGTCCTCCCAAGGTTGTCTGGTGTATCGATTTGATAGCCTGCAGACAGGACCGAGTCATTATTGAGAGGGCACATTATGCTATACCTCCGTCCTGTAGAGGAATGACAAGATGGGGAGGAAGGATGCAGTGCCCCCACAATCAGACGCAGACAGTCACAGTGTCAGACCGCAGGAGGGGGAAAGAATGAAATGGGGGAAAAAGGAGTCCAAAAAGAGACAATGTGAGAGAAAGAGAGACAGAGAGAGAAAGTATGTTAGTGCAGGAAAAACAAAGACAGTGCACACAGGAAACACAAGACAAACACACATCGCTCACACAGGTGAGAACACAAATGTGTGCAATCAAACAGAATGATTTAAAAGTACAGATATACAGCATCTACATTCAATCTCATGTTTCCTCTACAACAATCCCATGATCAAGAGTCCAAGTTAAGCAAGCACACAGAAATTAGGGCATTCCAGACTTCAGCAGAGACATGAGGAAAAATTCATGCCAATCATTTCAGAGACAAAATATCTTTAACTCACAGAATAAACCTAATTACATAAAGAAGAACAGCATTTAACACAAAGAGTAGTATGAAGCATTTTTTTAAAGAGGAGGGTTGTCTGAGTAGCATCAATTTGAGGGGTACCTCTTGGTTCAGTACTTGGTCCCCTCCTCATCTCAATATCGACAACAACACTATATGGCCAAAAGTATGTGGACCATAACTAGTGATTACTGATTATTTCATTTCAAAATCATGGGCATCAATATGGAGTTGGTCCTCCCTTTGCTGTTTTCTGGGAAGGTTACCAAAATACAAAACAGGCCCTTAATAACGAGTCCTCAAAGTCTCCCAGACCTGGTGTGATATGTGGTCAATGACATTAAATCTAACACCTTTGCAAATAATTTTATTCTGAAAGGATTAATTATTTTATTCAAATCATCAAATTGATCGAAAGTGACAGTAAAGACATTTCAGTCATGACAACTCTCGGACTGTTTGGCATGGTAATGGGTATGACAATGTTGAATTGCTATTCCGCCAGATCTGCTATTCTGCAAGTAAGACATGCTGCTGCTGTACAATATTGCGTACATGAATTACCCATAGCAGATCTATACAAGTGGAGCTGGGGAAGGTGGAGGTTTCTGAAAGCATGCTGCAACTTGGTTGAGCACGTGAGCTCATTGGTTACTGATACAGCAGGAACCAATCAGCAGTGCCATATATAGAATGATGTGATTGCAAGCAGGTTGAGTTAAGGACCTATCATCTACACTTCTACAGTTTCATGACAGAGCTTTGTATTTATGTTTCAAAATATTTATATTTCAAATAAATGCTGTTCTTTTGAATGTTCTATTCATCAAGCAATCATGATTTTTTTTTTGTTGATAATAATAAGAATTATTTATAATAAGCATACACTGAAGACTGGAGTAATGGCTGCTGAAAATTCAGCTTTGTCATGACAGGTATACATTACATTTTAAAATATATTCAAATAGAATATATCTTATCAATTGTAATAAGATTAAACAATATTACTTTTTTTACTCTATTTGATCATATACATGCAGACTTGGTGAGCATAAGAGACTTCTTTCAGTAGAGTAAAGTAAAGTCCTATAGAAAGAACAGGAAATAATGGGGAGAAGTAAAAGGAATGGGATCAGGAAATGTCCAGAGTCAGATTCAAACTTGCATTTTCTGCTTGAGCTTAATGTGTACATTACAAGCACATTTTAAGCAAAAATGGTTTCCGCTAGGTTTACATTGTTATATTAATGCAGTGCAACTAGTGTGATTTGGTGGCATAGTTAGTACCTGAGGAGAGGAGTTTCCGGCAGCAGTCGGCATGAGCATTCAGAGCGGCCAGATGCAAGGGGAACATGCCGTGAACCCCTCTTCTGCAGAAGAATATAGGGGAGAATGAAAGAGTCTATCAGAGACAACAAGTTATGATGCTTTACCAATATTTTTTAACAAAGATCCAAATGCAGTCAAACCTGGTGCAGTCAGCTCCACTCGTGATTAGAGTGTTTATTAAAAGTTCATGGCCGTATCGAGCAGCAACGTGCAGCGGAGTGTTTCCATCCTTATCAACACAGTCAATCTCTCCACCTGTATCAAAAACACACAACTGTACTTATCAGTGCATATCAAAATCAAATGCAGTTTAGATTCAGACATTTTAGGGGCTGTACACACAGAACATGTTTTCCATTCCACTGAGCTAATTTTCCATTCTTTTCTATGTAAACACATGGTAGACAGACGTGTTTGGCCGTTGAACTTGTCTTGCTTTTTTTGCAGATTCTTGTGCATGACATGGCATTCTAAAAATGAGGTGCTCAAGTTAAAAGAAGTTCCTATTTTAAAAAACGTGTCTCCAGACCTTGCCTTTTTACCACTGACATGTGTCTCTCATTTTAACTGCAAAAACGCATTCTGTGTGAATGGTCCTTCAGCCGGCTAAAAACAGCTTTACCGTTTTGGATGAGCGTCTGGGAGCGTGTGAATCGTCCGTGCACTGCCGTCAGATGAAGAGGGCTTTTCCCATCTCGACTCTGAGGAAACATCACAAAATGTTTATTAGCATACAGCACATAGGATTTGGACGGTCTGTCTATATTTAGTCCAAGTTGGGCATACCTGGACGTTGACATCAGCTCCACTGTTGACCAGGAACTCCAGACACAGGGCACCATGGGTGGACGCAGCAGCAAAGTGGAGAGGTGTGAAGCCCTTGTTATTTGGCTGACAAACATTAGCACCATAGTCGATCAGCTCGCTGACCACTGCGTCCTGTCCATTAAAACACGCCACATGCAGCGCTGTATTCCCAAAGGCATTGGCTTCATCTATCTACGAGTGAAGCATACAATGTAATGGTAAGTCCAATGACCCCATGGTCTCTTACCTATATGTATCTATTTGCATCCTAAGTACCTCTACAGCCAGGCTAAGCAGATGTTTCACCACAGCGATCTGACCGTTGGAAGCAGCAGCATGTAGAGGTGTGTATCCCCTCTTGTCCTTGCAGCTGATCTCGGCCCCTTGACTCACCAATAAACACACTACATCTAAGTGACCTGCAAGAGTATAGAGAGGGGCTCATGAACACATAAACACAGATATAGCAGATTAAACAGTTCACCCAAAAAAGAAAAATCTGTTATTAGTTACTCTCCATCATGTCATTTCAAACCCGATTCTGTGGAACACAGAAGGAGATGTTTTCCAGAATGTTGACTTCTTTCCATAAAACAAAATCAGAATGTGACTAAGGTCCGTCAAACTCGGAAAAGGACAAAAAACACAATAAAAGCTCTATAAACTAGTCCATACGACCTGTGCACAACATAATATAAGTCTTCTGAAGCAATGCCATTGTTTGAGGGAAAACCAATATGAATGTTCGCAAGTGCTAATTTCTTTTTGAAGACTTGGAATATTGCACATAATTAGCATTTTTGGGTGTGCGATACTGACTAGTAATGATATCTCAATATTTTGGGGGGATTTTGTTGATAACAACAATTAGACAACATTTTGCTGAGTGTTTTCATGCTGGTTCCTTGGCTGGTTAAGGTCTGTCGTGGAAAACTGACTCCCAAAGATTTTCATTTTCAGAATATTGCAGTGAGAGAGTAAACTGTGCAGTGTTTAGTTCACAGCAGTAACAGAAGTTATAAAGGGTCAATATTTGACCCCATCTTTTATGTCAAATTCTTATATTAAATTAATAAATTCAATTAGAATAATAAGGCACTATGGGCCATTACCAATCAAATTAAACCAGTATCAACAAAATGCAATTCCGCACAGCAGAGATGCCACAGAAACTGCATCTGAAGTGGCATTTGAATGATTCGTTAGAAACGGCTGATTCATTCTAAAATGAAACAAGTGACTGTCTTTATGAATGGGTTATTCACTTAAATGATTCGTTCAGTAACGAAAGGCTGCTGTGTATGTTTGGAGACCTCCAAGAATTCTGCTTCGGACTAGTTTAAAAAAAATTGTCATTCTAACTGCATTCTAACAACAATTACACTATTATTGTAGAGTTAGTATGAAAGTAGAACGGACTACTTGAGTGGTGATTTGATGCCCTTTATGGAGCTTATCAGCCTTGTAACTATTTTTCACATTTGAATGGAAGAGAGCAGCATGAACATCTCCTTTTGTGTCCCAATGAAAACAAAAGAAAACAAGGGCATACATGTCACAGTTTTTATTGGATCGTTCCCTCACCCATATATGCTGCCCAGTGCAGTGCACGGCAGTCTTTCTTATCAAAGGCGTTGATGTTGGCACCCTTGGCCAGGAGAAGGCTAACCATCTGAAGATAGAGAGAAAGGAAATTGAATTAATGTGACAATGACTGAGATGGAGAAATGGAGGAGAGAATGCATAAAGCATGAGCCAATAATGCACCAGTAATTATGGGTCTCCTGAAGCTCTTATTGTGTGCTGCGTGTTTGTATCACAATTTATATAATGACTTTCTAAATCATTCTGCATTGTTGAGAGCTCAATAAATGTCACACTATGTTGACAATGCAGTGTGGGAAGTATTTAGCAGCACCCTCACGAAATTTTGTATTATTATCAGTGTGCTATTAGTAATAATTTCAGTCTACTTTTTATGTACTTCTCAGAAATATACTTAAAATTGCAATTAAGTATACTTGACTTATACTGACTTATACTAAGTATTAGGCCAATTCTTGTACTCAATATTTTGATTGAGATATGCTTAAAAGTATACTTTGTTTGTAGTTGTGTTTACTCTTTTGATTGAGTAGCCTACTTTTGTCAAGTTTTACATACTGTCTTATAAACTTACATTGTTTGAAAATTAATATGATATATTAAAAAAAAACCTGATATGTTCCTAATTCTGAGTATGTGAAATTTTGTGAACATAGTAGTATACTTAAAGGGCAAGAATAATATATAAATAGAAAACTATAAGTATGATGTTATGTTCACTTAAAGAAAACTTGCAAGCATATTTGCAGTATAAAACTAATAAACTAGCAGTTTACTGAGAGTATACTTCAGCGTGTACAGTCATAAACTAAAAATGTTCTACACTTATATGACTAGTAAACTATCAGTATACCATTACCTATATGTTCACTTGTAGTATATTTGCAGTATAATTGAAAAACTTAGTTGTAAACTAGTTGTGTACTCAAAGTGTACTACTGTTACACTTAAAGTATACTTAAAAGTATACTTTTATACACTAAAAAGTGGGCCAATGTATTCCCAAGTAGTATTGAAGTAGTACACTTACAAGTATACTTTTAGTACATTGATATTAGTATACTTAATACATAAAGTATACTTAAAATATACTTGAACTTTACTTAAGCATACTTAATAAATGAACTTGAAGTATACTTATTTTTTGTAAGGGTGGGCAAGTGACTTTGTATCTAAAAGGCAATTGCCCAGTTGGAGCGTCACTGCCTCAGTCCTTTGGACTTGCAACACTTATTGCGTTAAACTGTACCAAAATAAAATTTGATCTAATTCTGTATTGCTATGAATTAAGCAAAAATATTTAGTCTCGACTTGCAATACCTCCGTGTGTCCATTGAGGGCAGCGTGGTGTAGGGCGGTGCGTCCCCCTCGATCTGAAACATTGACGCTGCTCAGGAGCGGGATGATGACTTCAGCACAGCGCAGGGCCTTGTTGGCAGATGCGACATGCAACGGAGTCTGCCAGTTCTTGTCCCGTGCATTAACATCGGCAGAATGACGGATCAACACGCGAACGGCCTCCTAGATTTGTGCAAAAGAAAATGATTGTCGACAACTGTAACACCTGTAGAAGTATTTTGACCAATCAGCATCCAGGGTTGGAAAAAACCCTTTTCTAATCACACAGGAGTTGCAGCATACGAATAGCACTGTTTTAAAGGCATCCTGGCACGTGACAACATCACACAGCAGCTGTTTCTCATTCAAACATGTTTTTGCGTTTTTAAAAACTAAGCCCACCTCGCTACGTGATGCCACTGCCCTGTGGAGTGGAGTCAACCACATGTTGTCTTTGGCATTGACCCGAGCCCCTAAAATGAAGTAGTACAAGACACATTAAACAATAAGAACTACAATAAATATAAAGACTCGCTGGATTTTTAAAAGGAATAGTCCACCGAAATATTTCAATTCTGTCATCATTTACTATATAATAGTAATACAAGACACGGGTTTGGAAAGGTATAAGTAATTGATGACAGAATTTTTACTTTTGGGTAAACTATTCCTTATTGGTTTTGAACATGCATTTATTTTTATATGAGATGATGTAAAGCTACAATGGAAGGCAGGTGGGGAAGGAAAGGAGAAAGAGAGAAAAAGAGCAGCTCTACCTGACACAATGAGGAGATCTGTGATCTCAGCATCTCCGAGGAACGCTGCTGCATGAAGGGGGGCACGCTTATCGGGGTCCTGAGAGAGATTGAAAAACAAACAAACAAAAACAGAGTGAGACACCGAAAAAGAAAGTGGGAAGATGATGTTAAAAATTAACTACATGTACTTTTACTACATGTCTGTGAGCTTTGAACCTCTCTATATGCTAGTGTATTCTCAAAAGTTCATACACATTTAGAAATTACAGTCTTCTTCTACCAGGAAGGAATAAATATTTATGACTGTTGTTCAAAAGTTTGGGGTCTGTACGATTTTTACGATGTTTTTGAAAGAAGTCTCTTATGTCCAATGATCACCAAGGCTGCATTTATCCGATCAAAAATAAAGTAAAAAAAGTAATATTGTGAGATATTATTACAATTTAAAATGACTGTTTTAATATATTTTAAACTAACTTATTCCTGTGATGGCAAAGCTGAATTTTCAGCAGCAATTACTACAGTATTCAGTGTCACATGATCCTTCAGAAATCATTCTAAAATGCTGATTTGGTGCTCAAGAAACATATCTTATTATTTTTAATTATTATTATTATTACTAAAATAGTTTTGTGCTACTTCATTTTTCAGGATTTTTTAATGAATGAAAAGTTCAAAAGAACACAACAAATCTTTTTTTTTAAGGCATCATAGATGTCTTTACTATCTTTACTGTTTTTACTTTACTGGTTTCTATGGTCCATGTGTGTTTAATTAGGGTTGGACCTAAAATCTGCTGGACAGTGACCCTCCAGGAACTAAGTTTGACACCCCTGGTTTTAATGCTAGTGTATCTTGCGCTTAGAGGTGTATATTTTTTTGTGTCCAATAAAAATGGACAAAATATCCCTTTAATACCATATATAACCACATAGCAAGAGCAAGCAACACATCATATTTTGCAAGCTGTGGCATATACAAAAAGCTATTGGCTAATAAAAAAAAAAAAGGATAGGCTAAACCATTCTACGTGTCTTACCCTAACTTCCTGTTTCAACTGGAAATCTACATCAGCGCTAGAAAGACTAGAGTCACACTAACCAGACTCATGTGACCTATACAGTACATTCCACTATTTTTAAACCTCAAAATATTGTACATTTTCAAAAGTCCCATTGTGGACTGCAAAGCTTTCACAGAAAATTGGACATAGACTTGATCACCTCTAAAATGAATATGCTGACTGGGGGGTCAATGCAAGGGATCCACAACAAAGAAGCATTGACTGGCTCTCTTCAATCACTAAAGGGGGCGTCAGTGTGTACTAATGTGCTCACACACTTGTGGTGGTGACATCTCAACGTGTGTATTGTCTGAACCTGTTTGCACATGCAGCCTAAAATCATGACTTTGGTCCAGCGGCTCTTTAAAAAACATTCAGACAGCGAGCTAATTCTTGCTGGAGCCATTAGGGCGGACACAGACAGACAAGCAGAATAAATAAATATTCTGGAAGAAGAATGGCCTTGAAAACTGTTTTGTGTCCTGTTGCCTTTACAGAGACAAATGTATATAAATCTCTGGCTGTTTTCCATGGGGTTTCTCAACTATTGTGCTGCAGGGAACAAAGAGATGATATATAGTCATGTGAGAAGAAGAATAGAAGAAACTGATTCATACCAGGGCATTGATGTCTTCAGATTTACATATGAGCATACGAATCTCATCGGGGTCTCCATTAAAGATGGCTTGGACGAGGGGTGGCTGTGAAAAACAAGAGATTATTTAAACATGTTATTAAAGAATAAAATCGTGAAGCATTGGTTTGAAATTAACTTGGTTGCTATATTGACTATGAATATATACGATTGACGATTCATACATTGCGACACTAGTCCTGACGATAGACTGACCTTCCTTGTGACTGCACCTTTAAGGTTACAAATTTAAACAAATCCCAAATGCTAGCAACCACCCATAACACCCAAGGACACTGCCTACTAATGCCCCAGCAACCACATGGGAACACACTAAAAACCACTCAGAACTGCTTCGTATCATACAGCAACAAACCTTGCAACCACCAATACATTGTGGCAGCAGGTTATGCAATGGTAAATGTTGCATTTTTTCAAGAAAAAGTGGTAATCTAGATTATATTTATGTTAATTAAACAAACCCAATGTTTGGAATAACTTAAAAGTTTGTCCTTCAGAATCAGTTAAATAAGTTCTTCAAATCCGTTTCTCTCAGCACAAATCACTAACCAGACAAGAAGGCTTTGAAACCACACAGTCTCACCATTTCCATAAAATGGCGTCATTACAGGGAGGCCAAATCAGGACCCAAAGAGCCCCAAGGAAGTTTTGCACCACATACTGAATTAAAGTCATGTTTCCTTTACATAATTATCACCTTCAATCCTTGTTTATGGAGAGAGACTAAAGACTAAACTGAACCCAAATATATTTATAAACTGTATTTTCCAGCTATTTTCTTGAATTCAAGTGCCAAGTTCCAAACATTAATGGCAGCACAATGATAACATGATAATCTGATGCACGCGTGGGATAAGAGAGGAGAGGTGGTTTGAGCCAAACTTGGCTGCATCTATCCTTCCCGTGTCTCTATCTGCAATAACCCCCACATCTCACTTCCTGTTGCTTTTTTTTCACCTTCTCAGAAGCGACACAGAGGAAGCGTGGAAAGCATTTTCACTTCCGCTATACAACAGAACACATGCAGTCAAGCCAACATGCAAATTTACACACAGGGTGTTTCAGGGCTCAACACTAAGAATGAGGATTGTGTTAATCTCTTATCAGTATATCAGCATACATTGCAAACCCTAGTATATGAATTGATAGCTGTAATGGAGTTACATTATGGCTTTTTGTAAAGAAAAGTTATGTTTAATGAAAAATATAAATACATTTTTTCAGGCATGTCAAAATATGTTTCTAACAAAAAGCTTCTTTCACTCTTTGACTTTTTCTTTATCATGCACACATGCAAACAAACTCGGTGTAGAGACAACAGGAGATGTGTTGTTGAGATCTGCTCTATTTTCAGCTGCAGAAACAGGCCATCTAACACCCACTCACTTCAAACTCATTTCATCATCCATAAAAAAACGATCTCTGCAGGGCCAATTCGCCACAAGCCATCAGTCATTTCTGTTAGTCATTTCAAGTCACTCAGCTCTCTAAAAAACCAAAGGCAGAACAATTTCATGCATTTTTCTTTTCATGAATCTTATAAATATAAATATATATATACATATATATGTGTGTGTGTGTGTGTGTGTGTGTGTGTGTATTATACATATATATAACATTTTCAAAGGTGCTATACAGTGTGTGTGTGTGTGTGTGTGTGTGTGTACACACACACACACATTGTGTATCGCCTGAATGTGACCTCACATTTACTGCAGGTTAACCATTTGTCTCAATTCAGTTTCTATTTTCCATTCCTCCACAAATTTTTTATCTGAGACAGAGCTGAAACATATCCTGAGTGATGAAAGAGCAAAATATGAGCAACTGCACTTTCTAAGAGGATATCATATAAAAAACAATACCATTAATAATTAGACCACCATTGAACCCCCAAAATTTCTTCTCTTGGTGACATATTTCAATCAGCAGAATTCGAAAAAAACAAATATTAAAGTTTGCAAGGCATAAAAAAACACATGCACAAGATCAACTTGTAAATGTAAATGTAAGATTTACAACACAGCACTGGCCCAAACTCTCTCACACTGGCACCGGGCCATCCTTATTGAGCTCTTTTATGAGAGCATTGACACAGTGTTGAATTCTCTTCACTATGAGATGTTGCCTCTGTCTTGATCGCATACACAAGCACACATCTCGGCTCTCCCTTGAAAGAGAACACAACAGCTGGTGACAACAGTGCTGTCTGTGTTGTGGCACCGCAAAGCTTCAGGACGAGATTGCTGAGCGCTGGCACAAGCGCACAATCTGGACGGGGCTCATCACAAATGAGGACATTCCCCGACCTCCCAGCACCACTCCATGCCAAAGCCAAACGCTCCAACACTGAAGCCATTGTTGACATGCATTTGGCTACACGGCCTTCCCCCAACTCCTCGTTCCCATCATCTACCTCTACGCCCAATAAGTGAGTAAAATTTCTTCTTAGCCAATGAAAGCTGAGGTTTCTCCACTTTTGACACTGCAGGTTCTTCTTCAAAACAGCAGAAATGAGGAACTGCAAAACTGAAATCTAGTTCCTTGTGACAGCATTTTTCCCCAGATGTGTAAAGTCACACCATGAAATGGAAATTCACTCAATCTATCTATGAACAATTCATCCATGCATAGGTTTAACTTTTGCCTTAAAAATCAAAAACTAATGTATGTCATGAAAAGCATAACAGAACCATCTAAAGTCTTAAGCACTGATGATGTCTAAGCAGTAAACACACTATCCTCTATTTCCTCTCTCTCGCTCTCTGAACTTGTGTCATGTAACCCTCTGAGACTACAAAAAAAGCATGAGGGGGGAATGTTGAGATTCAACAACTTCCTGTTCCTTTCCTCTTTGGGGCAAAATATGGAAATCAAACTGTACACAAGACCAAAATGACTGTAAACATTACTGACGCTCCGAACACATTTAGTGTCACATATTAACTTAATGACATGGGTTTAATGCAAGTTAAACTTTCTAGGGCATGGTGTCAATTACCACACAAAAAAATATTTAAACTTGTGTCTAAGTCTGTAAAAACAAACAAGACATGCGTTTATATTAATGCACTTTAATACAGAAGTCTAAGGGGAAAGGCAACTGTATATGTTTAAGTATAAAGATCCATTTACAGTGTCAGGAAAATATTAAATTTAATATTATGAAGACAACTAAATTAAACAATTGTTTCCAAAATTAAACAGTTGGCCTTTACATCATCATTATACTAAAACAAACTATTAAAATATTTTCTGGAACATATTTACTAGCTTGTTATTAAGTACACATCTGCGATTAGCACATTACTTTTTTCCACAAATATTTTTTTTATTTGCGAAAAATATTTTGACTGAGAAAAAGTAAAAATTAAATGTATAAAATTACTGCAATTAATGCCATGATTTTTGACCAGTCTTTAGAAAGCTAAATTTTCAATAAAGTGAATGTAAAAAAAAAATTACATTAAACATACTTCATTAATATCTCAACTGCATTTTGTAGAAGATTACATTTTGTAAAAAAATGAATACAGCTAAAATATGAACATGTACGAACAAATTAATTAAAGTGCTATATTAAAAATATGATCTGAACACTTCTGCTTTTAAACCCTCTGGAATCTCATTCCATTTTTGTAAATGCATTACTGTACACACAATTTTTGTTTGTTATTACAAACTGAAGGACAAGTCAAGTTGGTGTTATTTTCTGTGGCAATCAACAACATGAAGCTGTCGATAGATTAACTTGTTTGAATCCGAAACATTCTTTTAACCGTTTAGTGTGCAAAGATTTAGTGCACACTTAGATTATGTCATTCTCACAGCTGGAAAATCTTCTTGACCTTGACATGAAGTCCATGGGTCCCCTAATAGACAACCTCCTAAAACATTTGCAAGTGTCTAGATATAAGGGCATCACTTGACCGTTAGGGAAATAGGTCTACTCGACACAAAAACTAAACCTTCTCACTTTTTGCCCACCAAATGACACATGAAAAACTAACAAACAATTAGTGGAGGTGACTAGTCTCAAAATATGTAACATGTAACTCCAAGTGTGTGATATAGCTTACATAAATATAACAGCAGTATTCAACATATCACAGATAAAAATGACAATGAATTCAGTCTTTTACTAACTAGGCTGCAAACAAAAAGCATTGTTGGAACCTAAATTACTGCTACTATCACAACAAAGGATCCAGTGAACAATCATGATGTTAATGACAAAAAGGAACTTGACTATCTGAGCTTTAACTGGGTGGAGCTCAACCATATATTGGTACAAAACTTACACTACACTAGTTAAAACAGAAAACTGACTAGGTGTGCTGATAATGATATAATGCTTTTTTTTTATCTTCTCAAAACCTGGATCGGTGTACAGATTAGATTTAAGAGCCATATCAACATCAGCATCACAGCACACTACAGCAGGAAGTTTGTTCTCTCTAGACGAAAGCAGATCATTTTCCTTACACAAGTTATGCAATAAATTGTGAACAACGACTTGCACGAATTGCTTAGGATGTTACCGTTTTTGACTTTCAAGGAAGACCTTAATAATGTCGTTTTAGCAAATTGTCAAAATCCTTTTTTGTGCTGCACATGCATCATGCAGTTTCTGTAGCCAGCATATTGAGCATCACATGATGTATTTTATGCATTCATTGAAAATCACATTTAATCATGTGCAAACCCCTCAGTTAGATAAGCTACATGACATCCTCCAATTAAACTGTTCATTTTGCAATCAAAACTATATTGTTAATTCAAAAAACATTGTGCAATTACCTGGTCGACTAGTTTAAGAACAGCCATATCATGTGAAACAGCACATCCAAACTCCTGAAAAGACCTAGAGGTGAGGATTAATCAAATCCAGACGAGCCCGTTCGCTTTTTTCACGAGAGGATGGTGCTGCACAATGATGTGGCATCAAAAGCTTGCTTCCTGCTTTGCTGTGGATCGCACCCTCCAGGGGCCCGGGGTGATGTGACGGCCGTGGCCGGGTCTGCAGGCGCTATCTTCGGTCGGCGTGAGCAGCTGTGGCCGCTGCCTCACCATCAGCGCTCCGGCGCTCCGGGAAAGAGGAAAAGGGGAGGGAGGAAAGGATGCGAGGGCTGCTGTAAACAATCCGCATTTACAGCAGTGGCAACAACAGCGATACCGATTTCAGATATTATATCCCACTCGCTTATGTCCTGCGTTATGTGTTCATTCGTTATAAGAAAATACAGGAAGTCAGCGTTTTTTTTGTATGCTTCCCCTTGCTATTTTCGAGATCCTACTATGGCAAAGTCCTGACTTATGAATATTAATAAAGTACCGACATTGGTAACAGATTGGCTGAGAGGCAAAGTGGGCGCTGTTGAGATGGCCAATTAACAAATTCTACACCGGACTTATGAATTAACTACTGTTTCATGAATATTAATTAGGATATGTGACTGGATGCTTCAGGGAAAATAGGAAGTAACGTCACCAAAACCTGATTAATATTCATGAACTATTCCGTCACCATAGTAGGTTTTGTTATTTCGTTTCTCCTCTGTATCTGATGCACAGGATTGTCAGTTCTTCCGAGGGGCCATCATCATCATCATCATCATCGCCTCACTGATGCCTTCGCTAGTCTGACGAACGAATGAATCATTCTAGTGAATCTGTTCTTTTTAATGACTCGATCACAGTGAGTGATGACTCCAACGTGAATCGTTTTAGTGAACTGTCCGAACGAACCGATTTGCTTAAATGAATCAGTTCTCAAAGAGCAAAGTCCTCTGGTTTCATCTATCTACGCATAGAATACAGCTATCACACTTATCAAATAGGAGGCAAAGTGTCCGTGTTGGCAATAGTCAATCAATCTAAACTGTAATATTGGAGTTTCTCAAGGATCAATTTTGGGCCCTATTATGGTCAGTTTATATATTAATGACATGTCTTTAGTCTGTCCATCTGTTAATATTCAAATATATGCTGATGACAGTTCTTTATGTGCATGCTAAAAACAAACAACAAGCAGCAAATTATTTAACTGAGGCATTGGTCCATGTTTCTGATTGACCAGTAATTCATATTTACATTTGAATATAAGCAAAACTGTATGTTCTTTTCACACAGTATAAACTATTCAACATTTAAATTTAAATTAAAGAACTGGCTAAAAGCAAATCAAATTTGTAATCATGTATAAATTATCATTTGTATGATACTGCCATTATTATCCCTAGCAGTGTTACTGCATGTAATTTGATATTGTTTCTATTTTTTATTTTTTGTGATACATGTTTCTTATTTATGGTTAATTTGGATTTGTATATGCGATACCCTACCAATCATGTGTTTAAATTTTAGGTTAATTTTTTAAAATCTGGGCAAGGGGCAACACATGAAAATTAGCCTGTGGGGCTTATTTACAGTGTTTGACTGTTGATTAATGAGCACTGTACCTATTAAAGAAAATAATAATTTTATATATATATATATATATATATATATATATATATATATATATATATATATATATGAAATTCAACTTATGATTAAAAAAACATTACATTTTAGGGTGCCTGACTTTCAGGAAATTTGTAGTTTGTAATTGAATTGTCTTTGTCATTGAACCTTTTGATATACACTTAAAAGATGAACACTTGTGTGATAAGAATTTGAAACGTTTTGTTTTGATGCTGTTCTATGTTTGTCTCATTACCTATGCAGTTAATAAATAACAGCACTACATTCTTCAAGGAATGAAAAACAGGAACTTGCCCACAATGTCACTGGAAGCAAATATCAGTGTTTGTTTGTGCTCTGCTGGATGACATCACCTAACAGACTCCATGTGTTACTGACTGATACAGAGGCTATATTTAAAGAGGCATGAGAGTTTGGCCTGGCAGGTCAGGAGACCACAGGAAGTAGCTGTTGCTTGTGTAGAACCGTTTTTACTCAGGAGGATCTAGTGAAATTAAATTATTTCCTAAAACATTTTAATATTTAATGAAAACTAAGATCAAACATTCCAAAACTAGTTTGGAATGAACATGCAGTCTTCCAGGTAAAGACATAAGTTTCTGATCCAAAACATTCTTTTATTTTAACTTAGCAGCCAAGGACCATTGATCAAGAAAAAGGTTAAAGAGAATATTTTCAGTCAAGATCAGCTCAAACATAGTGCAGTCCATGATGAAGCCCATTGTTTACAATTTCATGGAAAAGAGCAGATGTTATCAGAAAGAATTCTCTACTCGAGTATAGCCTCACATTGTTTCAGGCTGAGAAACTCCAGGACCCTCATGTTTGTGCAGAACCACAAATGACAATCTCTTCTCTCCATGTCTGCTGTTATGTCTAAGTTAGAATGTGGGAAATAATCAAACAAAACCTCATATAATTGATGCATTTAACCAAGATCCTTCCACAAGGAAATGGGAAAATAAAAATAAATATATGGTAAGCTTTTATAAAACATGATTTAGGTTTAAAATGTCTTGCGATAAGCATTTAACTACAGGTAAAAGCTAGAAATATTCCTTGATCAAAGGTCTTTGTTCACACTGCAGTCCAATCTGATTTGATTTTCAAATTCAAATGTTAGTATTGACTTTCCCAGCTGAAATCTTGCAAGTGATGAAACTTAGTTCAGACAACATTTGAAAGAATTTTAAACAAAAAACAAATCAAATCAGGATTTAATTTGGTTGCGCTAACCCATTAAAAACATCACAGAGGAGCTCAATCACTTTTAATACACAAACGTTTATTCAGCCAAACTAAGCAACATTATAATAAGAACAGATGTGACTGAGCAAGAGTGAACTTGACAGACCAGCACAAGTCTCAAGTTAAAAGACATGAATCACATTCCTCAGAAACTCTGCTACTACCTTTAATTTCACTGTGCTTGGTGCCACGTCATAAAAACAGAAACGTCTAATCCAAAGATCTAAAAGCGACACGTTTGACATTCTTTTTTTCGACATTTTTCTGTTCTTTAATAAGAAATAAATTTTAGACCACAGAATCTGTGGTACTGGTTTCAATCTACCAGAGAACATAAAAAAATGGACCAAGTCCTATAAACCATGAAATGGACAGATATAGGAGGAGAGAGAGTGCACATGTAAGGGTAGACATATTCACAGGAAGTAATCCAGCTCATAGCGAACGAACGAGTTCTTCTCATCGTTGAAGACGAGAGGATAATGTGCGATCAGTGCGTCCTGGGAGCCGATATAGATGGAGTTGTAGATCTTCCAGTATACGTCACGCACTTTACGAGCAGGATGAAACAAACCCTATTGAGGGAGAAAAACCATTGCGCCATTAGACGAGTCTTCATAACTCAATGGAAAAACTATTACATAAATACCAAACAAATGTGCAGATTCCATGTTGGAAGTGAAACGTACCTGTAAGCAATACTGCAGCATGCGGCAGGGTCCAATCGCCACCCGCAGACCCTCGAGGGCCCCCATTACAGCTTGGATCACATGAGGAGACGTTTCAAAGACATTGGGCCAAACATAGTTGAGCAAATGATTGAGAGAATCTTCACAGCCAAAGCCATAAACTCCCAGAGACATATGCTGCACCACAGCACTGGCTGTTTGCCGGTGTACGAGATCCCTGCGACCGAGAGCAGAAATACAGGAGGTTAGAGTACTATTGAGAACAATCTGCATGCAACTGTCTTGTGAAAAGAAATAATCTACTTCCTTACCTATCCATCAGAGCATCCTCCAACAGAGGTGTGACAGCATAGATATAATCTTTGCCCATTTCACCAATGTACTCAAACAGGAAAGACAGAGACTTTAGGACACCGTTCTGAACATTAAGCTCAGGAACACGGTACTCATTCATCAATGCAGGAAGCACGGTGAATGGCGAACACGTCTCAGCCACGATAGCAATGGCTACCGTTGTGCACACACGGTTCTGACGCTCCTGCACCTTCAGATTGTTGAGCAGCGTGGCCAGCACATCATGAGGACTAGAGAATTAAGAACAGGACAAATTAAAATCCGACATTTTCATCCATGTAATGACAGATTCTGCATTATCAGAGAAGGATTTTACCCAATGGCCTTGGCGATGTAGCCGAAAGTGTTGACAGTAGCTCTACGGATGGCCTTCTTGTGGGCTTTCAACAACTCCAACAATTCAAAACAGATACGCATCCATTCCCTGGCAGACACGTACTCCGCACCCCTGGAATGGATAAGATGCATTTAGGAGGGCATTGACATTTTTTCAAAAGTTAACGGCTTAAATTCTGTGAAGACCTATAGGACTGACCTGTCAGCGATTCTACCCACTAGATCAATGCAGTTCTCCTGCACCTTCTCATGTCTGTTCTTCAAGATGGGAGTCAAACGTGGAAGCAGGTCTTTGATAGGTGGTGTCATCTTGTGCATACCTGAGAACAAGACATTTAAACATTTATTCAAAGTCAAAAGAACACAAAGCAGTAGAAACAATATTCAAATTTATTAAACATTGATTAAAACAAAATGTGATGCACCAAAATAACTAACCAAATCTGAATTGAAGTTTCCATTTAGCCAAAAACCATACTAATTTGTTTTAGACATTTGGGTAACTGAACTTGGTATGCTGTTCAGGATATTGTGTTTTCAGTTAATAAATTAAACCAATCAGAGTAAAGTTCCTCTGTGACAAGATGCCTCTCGATATTTCAGTTGAACACATTTTAAATAATGCTACAGTCACGGTGAAGTGCATCCACAATGCTGACATGTTTAACTGTTGTAGCTTATCCACATTGTGCACAAAATAAATACTGAAATTCAAAAAGCACCATCAGAAAGTGCACTAATTAATCATTACAATCTTTGGGTCGGCCACTCAAAATGATTTGTGATTTTTGCTGCTCTGGATGAAAATTGTGCACATCACTAAAAACAAACATTGTGATCAAAGTTTAATCATTTGGATTAACGCATAACTGCTAGCAAGTACAACTCATAAAGTGCTTTTGCTGACACTCACCAATGACATTGACGATAGCTTTAAGGGCTCCAAGAATGCTACCCAGCACTTCTGGGTATTCTTCTCCCAAATACTCATACAACACCACACCCAAATGGCCCATGAGCTTTTCCTAAAGGGAAATGTCAGAGCAGGATATATATTATTAAGCACGATAAGTAGTTTCATTTAACCAGTACAAGTATAAATGAACATGAGGGCTTCCCTCACCTCTTGGCATGTCTTCATGACCACCGCTGTGCGAGAAATTAGGTCAGCAGCCTGTTGACGGACTTTGGCGGATTTGTTGTTGAGACGCCACAGCACTGTACCGCAGATCTGAGGCAAGTATGGTTTAACTCTCTTACCCAGAGCATTCACCACCGTACCAAAGCCATTCAGCATCACAGAGTCCTGGAGATATAGGCAAAATTATAAGTATTTTAACTATATAAATTAGAAGATTAACGGAGCAGGATTGTTTAACTGCAGCAAAGTCTGAAACTCACCTCAGTGGTCTGTTCCTGAAAGGCGTACAGAATACCGTCAATAAGCTGTTCCTCCAGTTTATGATCGATGTCAGCAGCACCAAGGTTGCCCATGATTTTCTCAATGGTCTCCATCACCATCTTTCTGTACTGCTCAGCTTCATCCTTCAAGTCATCCACGATACGGGAGATAATCTCAGCTGCGCCTACCTTATTGGCCAGCTCCACTGTAGTGTCCACTAACTGTAAAGTGGATAAAAAGACAAATAAAGTGAAATGTGTATTGATCATGGTTAGTTACTCCTAATTAGGTGTTGATCTCACAAACCTGTCTGTAGTTGCGCCTATCCAACGCCATTCGGTGCTGCCAGAAATGTTTAAAGAACGGGGGCAAGATCTCTGTTTTAATGTAATTGGCTTCCACACCATCAGTGCCACAGCACTGCTTCACCACCTACAATATATAAGAAAAAAGGTTAGCCTAAAATGTTCAGAAAGATCATGTTTTTAATACTTCTGAATCTTTTTTTCCTGACGCACCTTGAGGACAATCTTCTTCATCTCCTCGTCAGGAGACTGGAACTCTCGGATGAGGATAAGCATCACTTCTCTGGTGTAATAGTTGGCATATTCAGCATCCATAAGAGGAATCAAGTATCCAATAGCTTTCAAGAAGGCAGCAAGACCCTGAGAAGACAAATAATAGTGTTAAAAACATCTACTAAAAATAATCCTTTCAACCCAAAAACTAAGTTTGAAAGCAAACTTACGGTACAAATAAAAATCACAATTACTTAAATTTACCATTGATCAAAATACACGCTCACCTTGCCTCTGTGTTGCCTGATACCTTTCCAAAGAGGTTTCAGCACAGAATCAAAGGACTCGATACCGTACGGCGTAGCAGCTTCAGCCAGGGCAGCGATAGCCAGAGCACTGATGGTTCGCACTTTCTGCTGCTCATCAACAAGACCTGAGGGAAACAACGGATTGAGATTGGCCTATAGCAGACAATGTTAAAGAATTTTGGTACACCCACGTACAGATGAGTCGGACAGACTTCACCACAAGGCCATACTAACCATGCTCGATAATCTCCACCAAGCTGCGGAGATGGGGCAGGATAGCACAGCCCATGAGAATAGCAATCTGCTGTACGATCTTGATGCCTGTGTGACGAGCCTGCCAGGATTTCTTGCTCTTGCAAACAGCCTTGAGGAAAGGCAGGAGAGATGGAATGCCCAGGGCAGACGCCACGACGGCAAAAGCACGAGCTGTCGTATTTCTCACATACTCGTCCATGTTGTCAATGTCAGGCCTCATGGTGGAGATCATGGTGGCCAGACCGGCAGCCTGTGAAAGAAATGTAGATTTGATTAAATCAAGATCTGTTAATCAACCAGAGATGATATTTGCTATTTGAAGTCAACCATCTTACCTTTGCCAAGTTGGAGATGATCTCTCTACCCTCTACTCTAGCATAGTAATCTTCATCAATCAGCAAAGGCTCAATCACCACAAGAATCTGCAAGAACATCCAGGTACGTTAGAAAAGAAATAAAAAGGAATACATTTATCCTCTCATATTTTAAAATTGATGCTTACAGGTAACTCAGACTTACCTTGTGGACATATGGTCGAACCAAGTCGTCAAGTTTGTAGAGAATACGATCGATGACTTTCACCAACAGATGACGCTCTTGGTCCTCCAGTGTAGGAGACATCAGCAGTGGCAGGATCTGGTTAAATAGGGGTCCTGCACCAAACTCTCTGGCCTTATCTGTGATTTGACGAAGAGCAGCCTGAAATGAGAGTGCTGGTTAGAGATCATATTTGAAAAATTACATGTTACAGTCCACCAAGTTTGAGAAAGGATACTAACCTTTCTCATGGGAGGTGTTCCATTCTTGATCTTCAGAAGCAGCTTCATGATCTTGCGCTCCTTCTGTTCTTCTGGACTGAGGGTGGACTCATCAACTTCAACCTGCAAACAGAGATGGGATAATCAGTCAAAAAAAGTACCAAATATCATTTAATTTTTTATTTTATTACTATTATTTTTTACTTTAATACTAAACTAAATTAATAATAAAAACAATACGACTTTTTTAAAAGTATCCCAATATTGTACAGGAGATATCCCTGGTGCACACGTGACTCACCAGCAGTTTGTCAAAGTACTGGATGTCATCTGGCTTGAGGAAAGGCAGGTTTCCAGAGGGCTGGTCATTGACTTGTTTCATAGATCTGTCCTCTGTTTGCATGTGGAAGCCAGTCATTCCTCCGATGGGGGTGGGAGTGGCAGCTAACTTGCGTGCAGGGGTGCGGATGGGCACATAGCCTGCTGGTGGGGGCAGTACCTGGAAGAATTGGCAAATGAAAATCAGGAATGTCAATAAATTCATTTTTAGACAGAAACAAAAAGTTTCCTGTATATGTTAATATAATTACATACTTTGTATCCTTCTGGAAACATGGCATCAAGTTCATCATCAGTCAATGGGCGGTTCCTCTCATCAATCTCTCGCTCCCAGCGCCAAGCCTGCAGCTGTTCTGGGGTCATGCTCATCAGGTGACCTGCAAACATAGAAAACTTTACAGCAACATCCACAAATTGGTGCAGAAATCATCATTACATTCAACAACAATAGAAATAAACAACAGCATTTGTCCAGTACCTGGAGTGGGCGTGGCCATATTCATGGCAGGTGTTCCCAGAGGGGTTTTTCCAGGGGTAAGCAGAGGAGTTGAAGAGCCCATCTGACTGGCTGGTGTTTCATCCCATCTTGACTTCCTCTTGCTTGCACCCGGGGTGGGCGTCTCACCTACTGACTCATCTCCTCTATCTGTACGTGGAGTCTCAGCCCAGCCACTGCCATGACCAGGTGTCTCTGAAACACAGAATAAAACAACTTAAAATCACTCTGCTCTACGTCTACTATTATAAAATACAAACAAAATGGACAAAATAAAAGACCTCTCTCTGTCTTTGGTGTCTCATCCCAGCGGTTCTTGCGCACGCTAGAAGAGGCGCCTCCATGTCCAGGAGTAGCATGTCCGGGAGTGTCTCGACCAGGTGTAGCAGCTCCGGCTGGGGTGTGACTCGGTGTGGGCTCCCACATACGGGTGCTCGGGGTGGCTCCAGGGGTCTCGCTACCTTTGGCACGGCCAGGTGTCTCATCCCAACGACTGTTGGAAGGCGTGTGTCCCGGTGTATGTCCGGGTGTCTGGGTACAGAGAAGATCATGATTAGCAATATTCCTGGGTAAGTGGCCTTGTGATAATGTTGTTTAGGCTGCAACAATAATTGATAAAACCCATAAATCGATAATGAAAAACAAAAACAAAATTACAAATTTAATGGGCACAAAAAAAAAAAAAAATCCACCAGTCACATCATATTACAGTAGTGAATAATGCATTTGTATGTACACAACGCATCTGAAATACAGTGAAGGAAACAGTGCTGTGGGAAAAGTGCATGAACCAAGTTACCAAAATATGAGAATGCTTTATATTATGTGCTTTAAACAAACTCGTAAGCATATGTTTTACAGACTGATTGCAATACGTTGCAGCCCTGATATTGTTAGAGATAACAGACTCACATCAGAAGACCCATCTGCCTGGTCCCAACTGGACACTTTTTTGGGCGTGGAGTTGCTGGGGGTTTGGTCGGCTGTCTGGTCCCAGCGACGTTTGCGTTTGGCCACAGCAGCCTGAGCAGCAGCAGAGCCGTTCACTGCTTTCAGCTCTCCAGATTTTGCTTTCTCTACCATCTGCAGCCTGATCTCTCTCTGGAGAAAATAACATGAAAGGTTTTAGTCAAAGGAAAATGTCTTAATTTAACTCAAGGTTCTTATGAATTTTTTCAATCTGCAACATCTTATAAACCAACGTTTCACTAGAAGACAAGCACACGGACGTAGAGAAACACTCACCTCTTCTTTGGACAGATGCTGCTCCTTCATAACATCCATGTACGTCCTGACCTGCATCTTGGGGTCCGGTGTTTTGCCCCCTATGCGAAAGAGCACCAACAAGATGCGAGACCGTCAGTCAAGTGAGTCTCAAAACCAGTGTTTTCACACACAAAGCACTACAGTCAACTGTCCCTGAATAGATGGCCTTAATGTTTAAATTACTGTCCTCTCATAACACAAAACAACCCTAGACAATAAAAGCTAAGCACTCTTTACAGTCATACATTAAGAACAGGCAGGTACAAAGAGGTTTCTGTTGCTTTTAAGAGGAGATAAGGAGAGGATATAGCCATCACTGATGCAGGGTCCTGGGCTGCGCTCTCCAGAATACGTACACTTTCAGTGCCAAGGGTCCCTCTGCAGTCAGACTTCAACCGGCAGAAAAGAAGCCTAGAAAATTTCTCTTTACCATTAGTAACACTTTGGAAAAGGGTTTGAACTCACACACACAATTGCATACCACCTGTTCTGTTCTTGTCACTCATTTATAAACAAAAAAGGGAAAAAAACCTTGTAGTATTCCAAAACCGACTTCTAAAATAATTTATTTTACTATACGTGTTGCAGCCAGAGACACTGAACACTTTGGGGAATTCTAATCAAATCTTTAAAAAATAAATCAGAAACAAATTAAGGATTTAAAATGCACACTTGTGCATAATTGTGCATCTGGTTTCATTTAAAAAAAATAAAGCTATGATGAATTGGTTTTTAAAAAAGTTGAAATGAGAAGGGAGGACATGAAGTTGAGAAAATTGTCCTTGATGAGGCTTTAAAAATGACATAACTTCATAAAAGTAAAAAAAAAAAGAAAAGGTTTTTTGAAACCATGGTGGATTCCCCTTAAAGGCCCTCTGGCCTCACACCAAAGCAAAACTACCAACTATGGTCTTGATTTATCTGATAAACACGCTTCTTTTTGTTGACCATAACCTACACAGGACGAGTTGCTGCACCCTTAAGAGAGTGCAGACAGGACTGGCATAGCAGTACTGCTGTAGGAGAGAAATTAAGGACAGTTAGTATGGGCCTGTGGAATCTTGGTACACAGATTCTTCAATAGATATATCTCTATTTTATGATAATAAAATAGAAATATATTTACACAACAGTTTTGTAAAGCTTCCTCTATCTGGGACTACATGCAAGATGATCCAGAATCAATTCCCTCCTATAATCTGATCCTGAATGTTGCCGTTTTGAGAGTGTGTAGCTTGCTAATTTGTAGCAGTATGAGCACCCACAGGCCATAGGTTTAAATATTCTAAAATAGCTGGAAAACATTTCATTGGATGTTCAGTTTGGCTTTTTAACACTACAACCGGTAAACAATTAATTTTAAAGTTTTTCCACAGGTGGCTCAAGTTTATTTAGAGTTCCACTCTTGTTTGGAAAAAAAAACATTACAAAAAAAAAACAACTGACTTTGACACGTCAGGGGTTTCTAGCAAACATGCCATTGGGAAAATATCTAGAATATATTATTAAGGGACAAGAGAAAGCGGAAAAGAAAACTGGAACTGCACAACCACAGTATGCTGCAGCCTCTTGTAATAATAAACTTTTACTTGTACTTAAAGTGTCTTTGTTGGAGGTGCCTGACTATTATATTGCCTGTTTCACACACAAAAAAATACATTAACCCTTCGAACAACACACCTACCTGCAACCTATGCCTTGATGGGACAGATGACACCACCCAACCAACTGTCCCCCAAAACCTTTGCTGCCCAACTCATTTATAACCATTAATCCATCATAATTAATTCTCAATGCATTCCATTAAATGATCTGTGTCTTCCTGAGACAGTCTTACAGGTCAGTTGAGTCCAGGGAGCAAGCTGTTGGGTGGTGTTCGAAGGGTTAAGCAGCAAAAAGACCAGTCTGGACCGGAACTTCATGGGCAGAGTAAATACTGATCGGCATGGACAGATAAATTAAACAGAGGAGAACGATGGTGTGAAATTTACCATCAGCAAACGGGTCGTGGCGCTCTGGTGAGATGATCATCTTTTGTCTGCGTTTCTTGTACTCGTCCTCGCGGTCCGAAATCTTCTGTGGTCTGTGTTCAGCAAAGGGATCATACTGCAGGGTGGGCAAAACAGAGAATATTGTATAATCACAGTTTTCTTCTATATCCTACAACAAATGCATTTGGGAAATACATAGTGACATTTTATTGAAAACTTCACAAAACTAAACAAAAAGAATATTGGAACTTGAAAATGGAAAATCTGTCCATTACCTGCTCATCTGACTGAGGAATGGAATTGAGTATTGCAACCGGTGCATGATATCCTGGTTTCTTCTGTCCAAGCAGACTAGTGGAAGAATCTTCATCATCATCCTGAAATAAAAATAGTAGGGATCAGAAACACCACCATGCAGTACTTACACATTCTGACATGTTTTTTTTTTTTAAACTATTAAAAGCATTTTGTCATCGCTTACTTCTTCCTGCTCATTGGCAGCAATTGAAGTCACATATCCGGCAAAACGGCTGTCACTGCCTCCGTAGATCTCCTGGTCATAATATCCAGTGGAATCAAGCCCGACACCCTGGTCAGCTCCCTCTGCCAGGGCGGCTTTCATCCCCTGGATTTCCAGGATCTGAGCCTCTATGTCTAAGAAAAAAAACAGAAAAAAAACCCCAGATCAGAACCCCAAAATACCTACAAACTGCTTACAACTGTATATACCCATCAAGAGAGACATAATTTCTTTGATATATTTATATATATATATAGATAGATAGATATATAGATAGATAGATAGATAGAGAGAGAGAGAGATGTACGTGCATACACACTTAGCAATCTTCTAATATAGACAATATAACAGTAAACATGTATATTGTGTTGTTCATTTTGCATAATATAAAGATACATGCGTTTTACATAACCGCCGTAAATTACTGGACGATGAATAACTTACAACTCATTTCTACAAAGTGCTAGAAATAACCACACTCAATTAAAACCTTTATGTAGAAATTAGATAATGGGACAAGTTTTGTTCTGTGTTTGACTGTTTGCAACGCCATTTTGGTTTCAGTACATCGGTGTTTAACCAGTACGTTTTAACATTTACACAGTATAGGCAAATAGCATAATAGGTAATACGCATTTCTGTAAATGAATGTTAGAAATAACTCTGTTATAAACCACAATACAAATCTCCAGATGGAGGATTAGTTGATATTTCTCATGTGCGCCACGGCCAGGTTTAAATCAACGATCAGACGCCATATTCTATTCACCGCCTCACACAGGTCTAATTCGGCTTAATTCTCGCTAATTCCACTTCTTAAGACTAGAGATAGCACCCAAATACAATATATGTGTATGAACAACAAAATGCGATATATTCATAAGAAAAAATTGAACAAATTTACCGTCGTGTGTTTTGGCGATCTGCGCCATTTTCGAGCTGTTGTGTGCGCCTCAGTACCGGAAGGCCTTTGACTGCACATCCGACTCTGCGGTCATAAGAACGCGCATGCGCAGAGCACGAGCACTAGACGTCATCATCACAGCTGGCAAATGTCAACAACACCCCCCGCTCTGCTTGATAAATGTAGCCATAGTGTAGATTTTGGGAGATTTCTTTGTGCGTACATTTTAGACTCCAAGATATAGATTATATATCTTGTATATAATCTTGTAGATTATATATTATAGCTATTTATAATAACACACCTTAATTGATGAAATATTTATGTGGCAAAGACCACACTTTATTCCGAGGAATGTCATCAGGACATGCAACTTTTGATCTCTAAAAATAGCCGTTCTAAAAAGCTTTTAGAAACCTATTCTAAACAAAAGGATTATATAAAATGCATATATTGTTTCAAATTGATATGTTACACAACCTTCAAATGAGGCAGAAATCCATTACAGTTTTCAAAAAGCATTATGTAGAATAAAGAATAGCGTCCATTTCCATAGACAATCTTGTGGAGTAACTGAAATGCTATACATTTGAAAATAATATAACAAATATTAAAATTTAGTATTAATTGATATAAACCAAATAATGGCATTAGTCTGGATCTGGAAGAAATATATATATATATATATATATATATATATTTTTATTATTATTATTATTATTTTTTTTTTTTAAATATTCTAGTTATTCTAAATTAATAAAGGTGAGTTCAGAGATCAACCGCCAGTCAATGACCATTTTCTTATCAAAATATGATAGCTTAAAGGGAAATTTAGAGATAACCTACTTTAGAAAATACATCATTGGAAAAAGTGTTCCAAATTGGATCAGGGCTAACTTATATTGTATCAATTTCATTGATGTATGACAAGCAGTCTAAGTCAATGTAGTTCAGTAGTATTTTTATAACAGCTATAATACGGGACAGACATGAGGGGTGAATACAGGTTGATTGGGACACTTTTCCAAGTCATCTCAATGGCAAAAAAGTGTCCCAATCAAATCACTCTGAATTCACCCCTATGCATTTTAAACTAAAGGCATTTTCCTCAAATGTATTCGTTTAAACGTATTCGTCTTTTTAAAACTTATTAGTGATTTTACATTGTGTCCTCAAACAAATTTAGCTGTAACCTTTACTAACTATGCACTGTAGGTCGCGCAGTCTGGGCAACCCAATCCTGCATCCCGTGACAATTCTGCGCACGCAAACCCTGTGCACAATTAAAATACTGACGTCAGTAGTTTCACTATGTGACGGACGGAACACTCAACCAATCCGAAGTCAAGAAAAACAGCTTCAGCCAATGAGATCCCAGGGAGGGTCTCTGAGAAGGCTGGTCTTCGAGACGGGAAAAAAAGATTTCTCGACGGGAGGAGGCGAAAAAGAGGTGAAGTGAAGATGGCGAGAGGCTCCCGGTGTTTGAGGAGAGCGGTGGCGGAATGTATCAGAAATTTACCTTCCACAACCAGTCGAGAAACACCGGGCAGGAATGGAGTGAGGTAATTAACGACGGTTTAGTGTTTCGAACGGCCTATGTGCGGTTATGTGAAGATCGAAGTGATTACTGAAATAACTCGCGAGCTGCTGACGATAGTTGGACGGTTAGTTTCGCTCTTACAAGTGGATACAATTTAAGGCCAACTTGACATTTGTGTTAATAAAACCTTTATTTATTGTCCAACAATGTATTAATGCATTTGACGTACTCAAATAAATGTGTAAAAAAACCACACTAACTTTAGGAGGAAGGGTGGGAGGGAGTCACATATCTGGTTGCCAGATAAGTGACAGTGGCAAGGTTAAGATATTATGTAATTGACCAGGTGTATCTAACAAGAGCTTTTCTCATTTTGGAATAAATGATTATCAACTGCATGCAGCGGGTGTTTATTCGAGTGTATTTATTTTATTAATATAGCTTCAAGCTCAGATGCAGCCAAATGCTTTTAAGGGGAAACAACAAAAAGTGTGATTTTTGTTTCATTTTTGAAGAATCTGGTCACCAGCTGCATACAGTTAGTGTTAGTTAAGATTTAATTATTATACAATATAGCAGCATATCAGATGCAAACACTTTTTTTATTGGGGAAACAAACTTTTGGCACCCATTTACTGGGGAAATAACAAACAAACTTTTGGCACCCACCATGTAACCAAATATATAGTGCAACAATGATTTCATTTCAACAATGATGGTTCCAGACACCTTTGCAGGTTTACAGAATTCTGCAGACTATGTGACATCACAAGCCAAGCTGTGACGTTTATCACTTTTGGCCAGGGACGTAGTGTTCCCATACCACCTGCTGGGCAGCTTAGTGCCATAACTGCTTGGCATAAGGCCATCTGAAGTTTCTGCTCTGTCAATATCTGCTGTCACAGTTACGCATTGCTTGACAGCTCTTGACAGCTCTTGGCAGCACTTGCGTCGACATGAATGAATTAGGGTGCCGGTCTCTCCATTGAGGAGATATTGTGCCTTTTTTAGAGCAAAGTCCCATCCCCTTGCGTTTCAGATATGTGTACGTGATTGATCTGGCATACATCGGACACATCTTAATGGAATGGGTTGTTACTATTGCCCTTGACTTGGTTATAGTGGTCAGTGATTTCTTGTGATTTATGTCTTGCCAAATAGAGGACAGGTTAACATGTCATGATTTGCATATCCTTATATTTCCTTTAACCATGCTCCCAGTCCCATGGCATGAATGCACAACTCCATAAGGTTTTGTAGTTAATGATGAACAGTTTGAATCAAGAAGTACACTTTTTTTTTCTTTTTTTCTAGTACACAACCGCTTTATGCAGCTTGTATTGTGGATTGCTTGTGTGGTCTAATTTGCAAGGCTGGTAGCATCACAGTTGGCATTTTTAAGCCCCTCATTAACATTTCAGAAGCTGTAAATTAAATTAGCCAGTGCATAACAATTAAAACAATACCGGGATCTCTTAAATGCTAATTTTTTACACACAATTGCATATACAATTTGCACAAATAAGTCATGATAGAGAATTGTACATAAACTCTGTGCAACCACATCTAGGCTACACATACTTTTGGAAAGGTTGTTGACAGCTGTTTGCCAATTTTTTTTTGTACATTTTAGTTACAAAAGTAACAATAAAGAGTCCATAATTATAATATAATTTGTTAACAATTATTCAGTTGTTTGTTAGGGATACCACAAGTAAATTAGTAATGCTGAGATGGACATCACTGAAAGTGTTTCAGTGTGTTTATTCAATTAAGGATTCGTCAGCCTGGTAGCTCATAAGTTTGTGAATCTTGAAATGATTTTTTTAAAAGAGCTGGCTTCAAAGAGTCGTTTATGAATTGGACTACATTGGTTGTGCTGTATGTATGTGTGCGGCCCACAAGGACAACTCAATTTTAGAGTAGTTATTGGGATTTCGCATATTATTGTGATTTGATTAAAGATAACGAGCAACTGTTTTCACTATTCTTAATTCTTGATTGAGAGTCCAAATCTTGTTAATTGCAAACAGCTATCTATGTTGTTCATACGTTCTCTCCACTCTTATCTGACTCAGGAGTCGTCTGCTATCTTGACACATTCAACAAACAGATAGTCCCTAAATTATCACACTAACAAAGTCTATGTATAGGTACTGAGTATGCTTTTGCTGAATGACACACTTTCACCCTGTTTTGTCAACAGATATCTGTCTTCATGTGGAATTCTGATGACCAGAGTGCCTCCCCTCTTCAGGGCTGTGTCAGGTCGTACTGTGGTGGCTCCTGCCAGGAGCTTCTTCAACTTCTCAGAGTCCTTCAACAAGAGGAAGGAGTACTCTGAGAGACGTATTATTGGGTATGTTCCCAATCAAGTGTGATATGGTGCATGATCTGTTGCTATTTTTTATTGAGGTCCATGATTACGTTAGCCCCAGTGTCCCTGCAAATATTGTTTATGTAACAGGGCATGGGAATATTTATTGTGTCAGCTTTCTAGGTATCTGGGGTTATTGGAGTATGGATCTGTTCTGGTTATCTCACGTCATCACAAGTTACTTAGGAACCGCTTCTGACAACCGATGCCTGACATTTTAGAGCAGAGGATCAGCTGTCCTGCAGAATAGAGCCCCAGCACTAATGCAGCACATGAACACATACTTAATTCGAAGAAGAACTTGTCTGCAGCCTATGACACAGGACAGGACACACTACATCTGCCATGTTGGCATCCTCCTTTGACCCATGTGCTCTTTGACCTATGACATACTAACAGTAACCTAAACAATTCACTTCAGTGTTACTTACACTTGAAAAGAGACACCTAGCTCACAAGCCCCCCTCAGACTTACATTTCAGATTCAGATTAGACCAATCTACCTTTTTATGACCAGTCTAGATTCAGACTAGATTCTACAGGAAGGTGGTTCTCCTGAGACATACTATTGGTATCCAGAAGGCTGTAAGCAGTGAGCCATGAGAATCACCATTGTACCCTTCCATTGAACCATACATTACTTCAGGGCAAGTCCATGTAATAAATGTACCATTAGTAGCTTTGGATAAAAGCATGTGCTAAATGATTACGTGAATATCCAGGAACAAAACTGAGCGCCTGTGTAGTAAGCGCGTTTTAAAAAGAATCATATTGGTCGGATTGTGTCTTAAAAGCAAATGGTGTGGGACTTGAGTTATTTCTCTGAACATTTTATTTTATCTTTCATCTTTAACTTGAAGGTCTTAAAATGCTCCAAAATGAGACCTTCAAACCTAAGATGACACCACTTCTACCTCTGATGGACCCTGTGTACAAAAAAGTGACTGTAAACAAACAGTGTTTGACCTTTCTTCTGTCTTGATTCCATTCTGCAGTGACGTTCAGCATGACTCAATCCCACACTGATATGTGCCTTCATATCTGATTGGTTGTCTGAATCGACCATCAGAAACATGTTTCAGTGACGGCACTAAATCCATCTTCGTCTTTAGCAACAACCTTTTGTTTGGGTCACACCTATATGGTGATGAGTTATATTTAAATCATCCAATCTCCTTTGCAGTGAGGTTATGAGCTGCCATGCCGATATTGTTAGATTTATAGGAAAGGTCATCGCACTCTTCAGACTATAACTGTAGATTCTGTGGTGTGACGTAATGGCTAAAGGAGCTCAGGGCGGGTAATCAGACAGTTTATATGAGCTATCACCATTGTGACCTTGAGCACTTAACCCTGGATTACTCCACTGTATTCGGTGTACTGTAAGTCACTTTGAGTTAAAGTGTCTGCCAAATTACGTAGAAAGACCTCCCCTCCCCCCAAATTACAATTGGTATAATTTACACAGAGCATTATTGTATTATTTTGGCTAACTGTCTTTTCTATGGCATGTAGGTACTCAATGCAGGAAATGTATGAAGTTGTGGCCAAGGTAGAAGACTACCTGCTGTTCGTGCCCTGGTGCAAGCGTTCAGACGTTGTATTCCGCCGCACGGGATTTTGCAAGGCCAAGCTGACTGTGGGCTTCCCTCCTGTGGTAGAAAACTACACCTCTCTCATTACTACAGTCCGCCCTCATTTGGTGAAGGTATGTACATCTTCATTTTTCTTAAATATAGATCTATTGTATGAATTGATGGCAGTGATTTAGTGGCATATACAGTGTTATCAGACTTTGTTAATCAAGTGTGTGAGCTACAAGTCATTTCTAACTTTTTCTGGTCTTAAGGCATCTTGCTCTGATGGAAAACTTTTCAATAGCCTTGAGACGGTGTGGCGCTTCAGTCCTGGTCTTCCTGGCTACCCCCGTACATGCACCCTTGACTTTGCTGTGAGTATTACCAACACAAACTGGTTTATCGTCCTCAGGTTAAGCTGCACTTTTTTTGTTGAATGTTTTTGAAACTGAAGTTCTTTTTAGTTTACTCAGCATATGCAGATGAAGCAGAAGAATATAACTAAACCTTTTTAGCAGTCTTAATGTTAAAGATTACATAAACACTAAATATACTTAAGTCTGAAGTATATTTAGGGGATTTTGCAAAGACTGCTGTTTTATCATTGCTCATACTTAAAGGAATATTTAAGAAATGAAAGTTTTGTCATCACTTATTCACCCTCATGTCATCCCAAGCCCTTAAATCTTTGTTCATCTTTGAAACACAAATGAGGTTATTTTCAGTATTTTTAATTTCTATTGAAAGTTTGTTAAACCAAAACACTTCAGACACTGTTGCTTTATGTGATGAACATATTTACTTTCAGCCTTTTTTCACATACAAACTGTGATCAACACATACATGAAGCTTATCAAATATGGTAAACAGAACTGGTTCTTGTGTGTCAAGCAAGTACATTTCAGCTTGCTCAAGGAGTCCCATTCTCCTTCTCTTATATTTCAGAAAAGTTCTGGACCTTGAACCAGCTCTGAGATGAGTTATAACATTTATGAATTACAACATTTGATAACATTTGATTCAAAGCAGGAATTGAAAATCAGTGGGGAAAAAAGATTGTACTTGGCTCCTATTAAGTGGAAATGAAACATCTACTCATCCCATAAAGCACTGCGAAAAATGTAAATGAATCAGTTTGTCTTTAGAATGGTATCCTACAAATATTCATAATGGTGGCTTTGCTGCAACGCTGAAACAAGATTCACCAATCAGTTTCATTGCTTCTGGTGTTTGACTGTTAAACATTTTTGTAATTATTTTGTTTATAAGTCATCACACTGACTTTTACACAAGCTTGTACCATCATTTAACAAACTTAGAGCTTATGTTAGGTCTCTCTTAGAAGGTTTAACTTATGGAACCCGACTTGTGAGCTTTATAAATGACGACGTGGGACTGTCTTTGATTCGCTGCTTCTTTCTGTTCCTAGATTTCCTTCGAGTTCCGCTCGCTCCTGCATTCTCAATTGGCCACCGTTTTCTTCGACGAGGTCGTGAAGCAGATGGTGACAGCCTTCGAGCGGCGGGCGGCCAATCAGTTTGGCCCAGAGACACAGATCCCACGTGAACTCATGTTCCATGAGATCCACCACACGTAGTTCATTCCACATCTTCAGACGGATGGGGAGGGGGTGTCGTTCAGGGAACTGGGGGTTTTATTGAACGCATACATTTAGAGTATTATAAAGACAGTCGGGAGAGCGGGAAAGCTGTGTGCCTGAATATCGTCAGTGCCTGGTCCAAACAAAACGGTTGATTTAAAACATTTAATGCTAAAAAACATGGCTGGATCTTTTTATGGGGGGCTTGATTGTCCCCACTGTGCCCTGCCCCACTACCTCCATGTAAACTTTTTTAAAACCCGCTGTCAATATGGCACCAGGAGCCGTATTTTTTATATGAGGACCTTGACATGGTTTTAAAAACAGCTGCCAAAAACCATAATGGCTTCATGAATGGCACAGTAGACAAAGGTCATGGGTTTCTTCGAAAAGACATTATTTTGAGGTATTTGAAAGTGCATTATGGAAAGATTGTCCCTCACGTTACACAGTTTATGTGACAGGTGAGTGATGTATTTATTTAAAAGCTTTTAGGTGATCCTTTAAGATTTCAAGAAAGGGACGAGGAGACTCAACCTGAGTGCATACGTCACGTGCAGACTGACAGTTACTGCAGGCAAATGCACATAAAGCGCTATCAGGGTATCAAGGCCGCATACCGGACTCAGGTCTGTTGTATTCTTGCATACCAGCACAATTAAAGGCTTGAAAAACAAACGCTGAGAGGCTGACAAAAAAAACACTGCCTTGCGTTATACAAATTTGTGCAGTTTATTACTGGCAGTGGCGCTCCAGTTCACTCCTCCGATGGAAGTGAAATCTCATGATTTTAAGTGTCCATACTAAAGACTGCTTTTCTCTCCTAGAGGTGTGCAATATATTTGTATGTGGTTTTTAACAGACTGCTCACCCATCTACGATATCCACTGCTTTTAAAAGGGCCCAAACTCTGGGAACAGAGAGCGTACCGAATCTTTCCCAGAGCTCTCATCAGATTGTAGTGAGGTATCCGTCGCCACCGACCTTTAAAGATTCCAATCCACACCCTGCTCACATCCTCATGATTACTGCTTTTTTTTTACAGAGAAAGTTACATATTATTTATCCTTATCTTAAATACATGTATGCGTGTAATCCGTGTATCCTATATTTATTTTGGTTATGGGTTAACCACGTGTACATATCTGATGTAAGACCACAGACTAAACTTTAGTGCGCAACTGAGCTACAAAAAAAACAAAAGAATAATCTTTTCTTTTTTTTTTCATTTCTTTATTTCTGGGATATCTTCTTTTGTTTGTTTTAATTGAGGTGTTTTAATGAGTGTGTTGTGGGTGAATATATATCCTGCCTGCATGGTTTATAAACTATTTTTATATGTAAAACCTAGCCTTGTCTGGTGTGGTTTGTGTTTTGTTTATCAACATCTGGTTCTGACTAGTTTCTAAACTTAAAATAGGTTGATCATGTGAGGGGGTAATATTAGAAGGCTTCCAAAAAACCCATTTTATGACCCCTAGTGGCCAGTGTCAGTGGCGGCTCTAAGATCTAATTACAACACACTGGCTGTGTTGGAATGGAATATTAGTGTCATGAAAATGTGCAGAACGCACAGCATGCTGTCTACTATTTTTAGTTTTAGATAGTGTGTGAAATGGAATTAATTATTCAATGGTATAAATATCAAATTGAAGCATGTAACATTCGTCACAAGTCCTTTTACTCAGAAAGAAATGGTTATTTTGCATTGTTATAGAATACTAAATTTCTATTATTATTATTATTGCACAGAAAATGTGCAAGAAATACTGCTGTTTAATAGTATTAGTATAATAGTATTATGTTATTCAGCCTTTGGATCACTGAAGCAGTCATTTATCATCCTGAGAGAAGTTATGGTAACACTTTATTTTACACTGTCCTTGTTACAGACATATGTTAACTAGTAATAACAGCAATTGCATGCAATTAATCCCAATTCAAACCCTAAATCCTAACCATAACAATATAGCAAGTATATGTTATAAATTAATATTACTCAGTACTTAATTAGATAATTACATTGTAACAAGGACCGTTTTTTTTTTTTTTTTGCAAAGTACAGGAACACATTCTCAAAACTATTATTAGTCAACTGATCTCTGAAAGTTATTAAAACTATTAAATGTTACATTAGATCATTAATCTACATTCAGATATAGTTATGACTCATGAGGTTTACCAAGGCTGCATTTATTTGATCAAAAATACAATAAAAACTAAATATTTTAAAGTATTATTACAATTTAAAATAACTTATTTAATAATGTAATTTATTCCTGTCATGGCAAGGCTGAATTTTCAGTATCATTACCAAGTAATCATTACCTTTAGATCTGAGTCTAAAATGCTGAATTGGTGTTCAAGAAACAATTTTTATTATTATTATTTTTATATAATTATTATTATTTATTTTTTTAGGATGCTTTGATAAATAAAAAGTTCAAAAGTAATAAATATCTTAATGGCTTAACTCACTTTTAATAAATTAATCAAAATTAAAAAGTTTTAATTTATTTAACAAAAGAAAATCTTACAAAACTTTTGAAAGGAAGTGTATATGAACTACTGATCTGGATTAGTTCCCTTAAAAAATTCAAATTCTGTCATTTACCTCAAACCTCTTTGGAGATTTTTTTTTATTTTTAGCATCTTCATGCAGCTCTTTTAGACACAACATTAAATAAACTGTGACCATGTGCTGTCAAGCTACAAAAGGACAAAAAAAAAAAACAATTGCACAAAATGTATCATAAATAAAAATCAAATATGGCCCCTATAATGATGGTTGGATGTCAAACCAGCATCATTTTCATGTAAACAACTACTTAGGACTTATTAAAGGTGTTGTATTTCAAGTCAAGACTCGACATGAAATCAGAATGAAGCGATTTCTTGATATGTTCCTGGTTGCATCAGTGCACATTACAAAGGAAACAAATGTTTGTCTTTGTAATCATCAAAACAACTTCACGATTTTCATTTTCAGCTGATGTGACTAAGGCTGCTGGTGTTTTGAGGAGTGTAGTCTACTATGGAATGCCCTTTCACATTCCAGTCAATTCTTCAGTGGATGAACTTGAGTTTTGAGTGGTGTTTTATGATGACTTCATTGACTTAGAGGCCTGGTTTCACAGACGGGTTAGATTAAGCCAGGATTAGGCCTTAGTTCAATTAAGACATTTATGAACGTGACTTAGAAAAAAACATTACTGGCGTGAATCTTGAGACAAAACAATGGCACTGACATATTAAAGATAGACTATATAGTAGGGAAGTATGCAATGATGCAGGCTAAATTCATCACTATTTTAAAAGGATTATCTTCCGGAGAAGGAAGCCACTGATTGGCTAGGACGTTGACGGGACAAAATTCATTTCTTTGTGAACACTGAATTTTATTAAATAAAAAATACAGAATTAATGACTATATTGTACAAAACATTGTTGGATGATTGTTGCACATTCATAGAGAATATAGCTTAAAAAAAAAAAAAAACTAACAAACAAAAAATCTCTTAATGAACAGCAGTTTTTCAAACACGATTCTGTACCACTGGACTACCGAAGAGTTAGATCTTTAAAATTAATTCACACATTGTATTCAGTATATTGTTGGGCATACGCTTGTTTTTAAACTGATGTGCAACAAGTTCACCCATCCCTCCACTTAACCTTCCTCACAAACTCTAGTCTTGACCAAAAGATGTTTAAAGCTCAGATTTTAAAAGATTAGTTCACCCACAAATAATATTGTCATAATTTTTTTACATTGATATAGATATATAGATATATATATATATATATATATATATATATATATATATATATATATATATATATATATATATATATATATATATATATATATATATATATAAAATCAAAAGTCAGTGGGGTCCAATGATATTTTTTTTTAGTATCAACTTTGTTTCACAGAAGAAGAAAAACAAAAAGAAACATACAGGTTTGGAACAACATGAGGGAGAATAAATGACAGTTTCATTTTTGGGTGAACATCACTTTTAGATATTAATCCAGAGAAGGAAAAAAAAAGAAGGAAAACATTAGCGAACAATTCTGCAAGCTGATATCCAAGCATTTCCATTCAGTGGGAAAAACTGTAACTGAAAGGCAAAACAAGTACATGCTTTGTCAGAGTTATCCTCAAATGAGGGTTTTATTTTTATATGAAACAATGAACCATGTACAAAAAAAAAATTATCTGTAGTTTCAACTACTTTCTTGCTCAAGAAGGCAGACTTTAAACCATAACGTCTGGCTTTTTAAGCCCCTACAGATGGTCATTCAGAACCAGCTATATATCACATGGTACAACAGCATGACAATATGCAATTTGTTAAATGCACTTTTCCCATTAGACATTAGTGAGCACAATGTTACAGAACAAAGGCGAACAGACTCATTATCCCTGGTCACATAATCGGGAAATTGTCTTTAAAGAAGTAGGGTGATGTCTTCAGCCATGAGTAAAGAGATAAGATCGGACAGTGGTGGAAGGATGGGAGACTGTAACATCCATTTCTTTTGCTCCATGTTCAGACCACTAGCACTCAGTTTCGGCAGGTTTTTCTAAGTTGAAAGGGAGGGGCAAATCATGTCCCCTGCCCGCAACCCTTCCACTAAAGTCAGTGAAAATCGGTTTAGAATCCCATGCCACCCATTCCTCCCATGCCTCCCATTCCTCCCATTCCTCCAGCTGGCATGTCCTCTTTCTCCTTCGGTAGCTCGGTGACAACGGCTTCAGCAGTCGACAGCAGAGACGCAACACCTGCGGCGTCTAGCAATGCCGTCCTCACAACCTGCAGGGGGAGACATATTTCATTTTAATAAAAGCATTACAATTCTGGCAGATACTAATAAGCCAATCATTATTTTCATGTTATAGCCAATAACTGGTAAATGGCAAATATTAAAATTCAATGGCATTTTGTCTAAATTAAAAAATAATCAGTTTAAATGCTACAAATTAATTTAGGCAATACATTAAAATGTATTGGGCATCACAATAAAGTATATAAAAATGTAGCGTCAGTGTGATTATTATTTTAATGAATACATTCAGAGCAAGGATTCCTTAAAAAAATAAATAAAGTGACATTGAAGACTTTTGTCACATTTTTTTATTTCAAAAGGACTTTATTTAAAAGCCACTTTGATAGAAGTTATCGGTTTAAATCAGTGACATCTATGTTTGTGAACCACACATACACACCTTTGTGGGGTCGATAATGCCTCTTTCGACCATATTGACATATTCTCCAAGCATAGCATCATATCCAATCTCTGGAGAGCCCTGCAAGATCTTTTCCACCACCAGAGAGCCTTCAACTCCTGCATTCTTGGCAATGGTCATTGCAGGAATACGAAGAGCTCTGCGAATAATGTCGATACCTGGAAGAGCAAGCAAAAAACAACAACTCAGTTTTAAGAAGTTAACACAGGGTTATTTGTTTTAGGGTCTGGACTGAGGATGAGATCTCGTCCTTACCAATCTTCTGATCAGAATTGGCTGGCTTGATGTTCTCCAGGGCTGGGATGCAGCGGAGCAGGGCGCATCCTCCACCAGGAACAATTCCCTCTTCCACAGCAGCTCGAGTGGCATTCAGCGCATCAGTGACACGGTCTTTCTTCTCATTTACTTCAACGTCGCTTGTTCCACCAACCTAACAAAGAGAATAGTGATTTTTTTAAATCAGGATGGTGGCAGATAAATGCATTACACTAAGCTACACGCTTCCTGCTTTCATACCTTAATCACAGCCACTCCATCAGAGAGCTTGGCCAGACGCTCGTTGAGTTTCTCCTTCTCGTAGTCACTGCTTGTGCTCTCCAGCTGTTCAGCAATCTCATTCGCACGCTTCTCAATGGCTGATGGATCACCGCGGCCTTTGAGGAGCATCGTGTCATCCTTTGTTACGATGACCTCTCCGACCTTGCCAAAGTCATGTAACTGGATATCCTCAATGGCCAGACCCATAGCTTCATCACCAAACACCTAAAAACAGTTCAGGGGTGTTAAAAGATTTGGCAATGGAAAATAGCTCATGATATGATACACGTCACAATTCAATATGTTGATGCATCACATAAGTGAGACATTTTAAATGAGTTCATTTAAAATCATGAATACAGACGAAGACAAGACGGGTACATACCGTGCCTCCAGTGGAAACTGCCATATCCTGCAGCTGGTTCTTCCGGTTATCCCCGAATCCTGGAGCCTTGACTGCCACGACCTGAAGTCCAACCTTCAACCTGTTGGTGAGATATAGCATTGACCTTTAACCCAGAACCTTTAAATAACAGGCTATTCGTAAACATCTAAATGACCATCCCTTACAAAAAAGAAAAAAGGTTTCCACCAAAATACTATTACTACAGTAGTTATATATACACACACACACACACACACACACACACACACACACACACACTAGTATTAGTCAAAGTCATTAAAAATATATAAATAAATATTTTATAAAATCAGTAATAGTATTTTATTAATAATTCTGTCATCTATTAAAAATAATGGTTTTAATACATGATGTAATGATTTCAAAACTATTTGAAAAACATTTAAGAAGATTTCATATTTATTCAACAACAACAACTTTTGTTAGGTATGACAATCAAAATCAGTCATTGACTTTTGTTTGAAGCCAAAGTCATTAAAATGTATGTAACAATAAATGAATATAATATTTATTATAATATCAAATTCTGAAAACTATTTAAAGGAGATTCCATAATTAATAAAACAACTAACTGTACAACAATAGTATTTTTATGAAAAACAATGAATTACAATTGTATTAATTACAATTAACGTGGTATTATTAGCTGCATTTCCATTACCCTTCAAATTGCGAATTGAATATACATGGTTATATGGTTTTTCAGGCAATTCAAAAAATAAATATTTCGCAAAACTGCAATGGAAAGAGTTTTTGCGCATTTACAGGTCACCTGACACAGATGACGTGATGTATTTGGACAGAATACAAGACAGAGTTCTTTATTAAATTCATAAAAGACAAAGAATTACAGGAATACTGGATTCTAAACCTCAAAGAAATGCCACAATCAAGACCTCGAAGCAGATATGAGGGAGAAACACCCAGAAACTCCTCATATGTGCCGCTCACAAGTATAAAAGGTCTTTCCTTGCCATTAATGCTTGGAAAACACACACATATGTCTCCTTCGATTAATAATAATGGCTAGTGCAGTGGCTGGGATATATGTAAACCTACCAACATCTGTCACCATGATTTCTGGAATGATTTATCGCGAGAGGAAACATTTCGCAATAGATTTTGTCTATAGTGAAAAAAAATCACTAAAGTTTTGCGCAAATCTGTAATGGAAACGCGCCTAATGTTTATTTGTGAGGGATGGCAATCAGAATCAGTCAGTAAATTGACTTTTTTGGAAGTTCAGGCTTAATAAAACCTAGTTCTCTTTCATATTTATCCATTTCACACATTTCTTGTGGACTTGATGTTATTTATGTTAGAGAAACAAACCTGTTGAGGACCAGAGTGCTGAGTGCTTCTCCATCCACATCTTCAGCCACGATGACCAGAGGCTTGCGATGCTGGTTGGCAATTTCCAGAGCCGGTACGATGCTCTGTACGCTGGAGATCTTCTTCTCACTCAGAAGCACGTAAGCATCCTGGAACTCACACTTCTGGCCTGGAAGAAGAGAATAAACGCTGTTGTCATTCCAGCCTTAATACTGGTACATACACATGACCTTCCAATACCAAATACGCACCTTTAGCGGTATTGATGAAGTAGGGAGAAATGTAGCCACGATCAAACTTCATGCCCTCAATGATCTCAAGCTCGTCATGTAAGGTTTTACCATCCTTTAAACAATAATAACAGTTTGAGTCTGAGATATTTTAAGGACCAAACCATAATTCCATCTGTACTAAATACTACTTTCACTGTAGCAGCCTACCTTCACTGTAATAACACCCTTGCGTCCAACTTTCTTCATGGCATTGGAGATGATTTTACCAACTTCAATGTCTCCATTGGCAGAAATAGTGGCCACCTGTGTCAAAGAAAGATTGATGGAAATAAAATTTAAAGAAAAAGGCCAAAAAAACTCTGACCACATTTAGTATTTAAGGTTAAGGTCACCATGAAATCTGAACTGACCATTCTTATTTTATTTTATATTGCCATATTTATTATAAATGATTTTCACGCACATTTTTTTTTAAATTAATGTGCTTTAATCAAAATAACTTCCCCCTCCCTCGTGCAACTACATCTCTTTTCTGATGATGTGTTCACCGACGCAAGGGTAGGACAACTTGTCACATGAGATCACAGCAATAGCAAACCACAACAATCCAATCAATTCCCTGAAGACCCGACCTAATTTTTTCCTTGTTCGAGAAGTTGTTTCACTTGGACATACATTATAATAGGGAAGAATAGACTAATGCAACTTCTATTTCATGTCGAATTTAAGACCACTTTTTACCTGAGCAATTTCCTCAGGTGTTGTGACTGGCTTGGAGAGTTTCTTGAGTTCATTGATGATTTCTTCCACTGCCATCATGACTCCTCTACGGATCTCCACAGGGTTGGCGCCTTTGCTGATGGTGTCAAATCCCTCCTTGGCAATAGCACGTGCCAGTACTGTGGCGGTTGTAGTGCCGTCACCAGCCTCCTCATTAGTGTTGTTGGCCACGTCCTGTACCAGCCTGGCCCCGATGTTCTTATACCTATCTTTCAGCTCGATACTTTTAGCAACAGTGACACCATCTTTGGTGACTTTGGGGCTTCCCCAGCTCTGCTCAATGATAACGGTGCGACCCTGGGGGAAAGAGGCCAATCTAGTTGTGTTTCTTCCATTAATGATTACAAACTTGGCTTTAAAGGGTTAGTTCACCAAAAATTTTAATTCTTTCATCGATTCCTCACCCTCATGTTGTTCCAAAGCCGCAAGAATTTCGTTCATCTTCGGAACACAAATGAAAATCTTTTTTGATGAAATCTGAGAGCTTTCTATCCCTCCAAAAGACAGTTACGCAACTACAACTACTGATCTCTTTATTTTGAAGCGTCAAAGTTTCGGTTGCGTAGCTGTCTATGGAGGGACAGAAAGCTCTCAGACTTCATCAAAAAGATCTTAATTTGTGTTCCGAAGATGAACAAAAGTCTTGCGGCTATGGAACGACATGAGGGTGAGGAATTAATGACAATTTTCATTTTTGGGTGAACTATTCCTTTAAGAGCAATAACATGTCTACTGTTCCTCTAGAAACTTGTCAAACTAAGCATACCTTTGGTCCCATGGTGACAGCCACGGCATCAGCCAAAAGGTCAACGCCCTGAAGCATGAGGGCCCGGGCATCTGCCCCAAACTTGACGTCCTTGGCATACGCACGAGTCAGGTGTGGGGCCAGCGCCCTGCACACTGGCCTCATCTGTTTCATTACACTGGGTAAACGCAGCATTTCTAAGAGAAAGAGAGCAGAAGCATAACATTCAATATTTAAAATAATAATAATAATAATTGTAAGTGATTTCTACACCATTAAAGTATTAGTAAAAAAAGTTAATTGTTCTCAGAAGACTAGTGATTATCAACTTTATAATGGCCCCCATTGTCCCATTTTCCGGACAAAATATTCCGGAAATATATCACAATTTCTACTTGATAAAATATTTTAGAGCTTGGCAGAACTAAACTAAATGAATACTCTTTAAAAATGCCCACAAGATCTTGGCAATTCTTTATAAAAAATACCCACAATATTTTGTTACATTTACATTTAAAAGTCTAGAAAATCACACTTTCAGAATGAGGCTTCCTCGCGTATCCAGGTTATCCAACACCCTGGAAATACTGGTTCTTCAAATACTAAAAAAAATGAATTAAAAATATGAAATGTGGATTTTTAGTTGTTTTGTCTTTGTTAGTCACCTTTGTTATTGGAAGTTTGCCTCAGCCCCCTGGTTGAGAACCATTCATTAAAAAAAAAAAAAAAAACAGGTAGCCCCGCCCAAAACTCACGGTATTGGTTGAGGGTAGCAGACAGCCGTTTCTGATTGGCAAATAGCCACAGACAGCACGCCACTCAAGTTTCTTTTTTGATTTGCATAGCCTAGTCACAGACTAACGTGATTTGTCATAGGAATTTTAGTGATATCTGTACGGCAGTAAAAACATTTTAATACATGGCATTCATTTCTAAGAAAATACTTCTTTTTTTTTTTTTAACCACATACAAAAATAAGTCTATTGTCGAGGTCACATGCTAACCACCCCAGATTCCAAAAAATAGACTTTGCCCCCGCTGGTCCTTGAATGGATTACACTGCCTGATTCATTCATTCATTTATTCGTTAACCTACTCTCTTTATACTTAATGTCCTTAACATCAAAACATTCCGTAAAATGTTTTAATATTGATCTAGTAAATGTGAGGAGATAATCACAATTTCATGATTCTCATGGATAATGTTTCGAAAAAAAGAAGAAGAAGAAAACAGATAATAAAAAAAATCAAAAGTGGAAAAAAGGTTTTAAAACGCAGGGCTAAAAGTTTTTTAAACTAAACTGAAATGTGTGTTGACGTAAACGTGTAGATGCAGAGTCCCTCATCTAACCCACGTGTGTTCAGGGCGTCCGTCACAAGGTCAAAATCACCCCGCGTCACGACAGAGACGGAAATGATTCCTTTCATCTCCATGAGTTCACGTTAATTCCCGGAGTATTCCTTTTGTTTTATTAAAACTACACATTGTAGCCCTGACACCGATTAATTAATCCATACATATATAAAATGCTTAGGCCTCAGTTTCGTAGAATTTTCTATAGTTAGCATGCGAGCTATAATCATCACCATATTTCACTTAAGACTGCGCTTTACTTCTTTTGCTTATAAAACAGTAACGTTAGTCAAGCCAGCAGATATAACACCAATGCAGTATAATGGTTAAGCAGTGCACATGCTGTGCGAAACACGTTTTTTAGTCTAATTCTGATAAGCAGCATCTGCAATAACGTATAAATGTACTAAAATATGACTAAATGACAGCTAACTAGTCAATAAACATGCACGATGTTACTTTCAAATCCAAGAAACAAACTGACAGTTAAAGTCAGTTACAGTTACTAGCATTACATGATGGTGTTACGTGTCTGCCTGTTTGATCTCAATAACTTCATCTTTATATTACCAGGCCGGTTAAAAGCGTTATGCAATATAGTATGTTGATACGCTTTTATAGAGATGGATAATTCTCTAAATGACTTACTGCAGAGTGGTCTGTAGGTGAATGAAGGGATGCTCGTGACCGTCAGTACAGCAGACTGAATGATCTAAGCTGAGGAGCCGCTTTAGATTTGCTGCAGTTACACACACTTTAGCGAACATGTGTTCTTCATCCGGGTAACCTCCCCGCCGCCCCGACATCTGAATAACACAATACTCTCATTAAATACTTGATTATTCTCTTTAAATACATACGTCCTTTCATTTGCTTTTTGCCTCAATGCCACTGAACACATTTTATTGATACTGAGGGAAAATATAAATAAAATATACAAAAATTGGCCATTAAATTGTTATTATGCTCGTTCCTGGGTTTCAAGTTCGAGAAATTTCGCTGATTCTATTGGAGAAAAAAAGACGTCAGAGGTCAGGGTTGTGCAACCACCGAATTTATTGCGTTTTTCAAATGTCTATGGATTTGTTAATAGTTTTATAATATATTTGTATTTTGTATTATATAATTATCAGTGTTTATTATTATTTATTTTATTATATTGCCACTTTTACCATTCATTCACAACCTTTATTTTGTTTTTTACTATTTCTTTGGTTATTTGTAATCCACTTCAGTTTTAAATTTGTGCCGTCTTTTTAGAATAGAAATTGCACACACACTAAAAATATATATATATATATATATTTAAATGTCTTTGTGCAACGTTTAGGCGATCGAGGAATATTCTAGATTGTAGGACGGGGTCGGTAAAGATTGTCTTTTGGCGCATGCGCAGTGGCCTTCCAGACATTTCTTCTTCACGTGGATCGCAGGAGTGAACAGTGAAGTGATCCAGTGTGACTGTCTTATGCTGCTCTGCTGCACGCTCATTTCATAAAGATCAACTAAAATGGTAAGACGCGTAACATAATTCATCTAGTTGCATCATCTGAATGAGCTGTTTCAATAACTATTTGATCTTTGTGAATGAGATCGCGCAATGTTTTATAATCCTCCATCAATTGCAACTGCAAGGTCACGGTTAGTAATGTAGTCATGCTCTGACTTTATACGAGATAATGATGTGATGCTAAGTATGTTACTTAGTACATGTAAAGTATGGGATAAATGTTTAAAATGCGTGGTTTTCTGTCATCAGGATTGGTGATTTTCGCAGGTAAACCGGTTTGTTTCATGAAATGCTAAATTATGGCTGTTTTTTAGACAAGTTTAACCTCCTAATATAGTATTGTTTAAAAGGTGGTATAATTATTTTACTGCTTAAAATTTCATATGACAGTCTGTATAGTGTGAGGATATCTGTTCACGCGTGTAAAGTATATTTGTTTGCAGGTATCTGTCACATCTTGCTTGTGAAAAATGAACATATTTCCATGATCATAACTAGATAACTTGAATCGTGTTTTCACGTTCAGCTAAGCTCCAAGATCATTTCAACCAATAGCATTTCAGGAAGAAATGAACTTCCGGGTCATTTTGTATGGAGCGAACACGTGTGATTTGTGATGTACAGTAATTGTTGTGCCTTTGTCTTTAGTTAGATTGAGGCATAGTAGTATTCTCTTAAGCAGGACTGACTGTTATCTGTGTTTATTAACCCTTCTGATAAACTGCCATAGCGTAGTAAGTATGTGCATACTTCATTGGCTACCAACCAGACTGTAGGAAACTTCACTTGTGACTTGAATTATAAATTACATTGTAATTCATCACAAATGTGTTATAAGGTAAGGTAAAATGCCCAGCTGATTCATTCTAGAATCTTCTACATTCCTGACTGTTCAGCCTTGGGGGGGTTATCTTGTTGCCTGTCCTTTCGTCCTTCACCAGGATGGTAAACATTTACAAAACCTCCAAACTTTTCTCCTCCCCAACATGAACCCTCAACATCTCCTATATTCCATCTACCCTCCTCCATACACGACCTTCACTCAAGGTCACACACACACATCTGTTCTCAGACAAGCAGCAGCTTGTGTCTTTGAAACTGTGTACAGGGTGATGGTCAATCTTCTTTCTCCAAGTTGTCTACTTGAAGTATGTGTCTAATTTGGTAGCCTAAAATTGGCCTTTTAAAGAAGGTCAATCAAAGATTTTTATAACCCGAAATCAAGAACTTATAGGAGAAGGAAAGGAAAAGCCAAACAATTGGTTTTCGCTTAGCCTGGTCTGTAACGCCCCCTGGTGGTTTTATTTATTTTTTTGGAACTTTTACAGTGTTGTGAAACATGCATCGACTATTTCTACACTGCACTAAGCATTTCTTTGCCCCACAGCAGGCTTTCCGGAAATTCCTTCCCATGTTCGACCGTGTGTTGGTGGAACGGCTTGCTGCAGAGACCGTTTCAAGAGGAGGCATCATGATTCCAGAAAAGTCTCAAGCCAAAGTGCAACAGGCTACAGTGGTAGCAGTGGGTCCAGGATTCACCAACAAGGTAACCTAATCAAAGTTAATCATGTTTTATGATCTGATTGAAACATCTGTGTGAGATCTATAGGTTGTACTTCAGAGTTTAAATAATGTCTGTCTTTCAGGATGGGAAAGTAACACCTGTCTGTGTCAATGTTGGGGATAAAGTTTTGCTGCCTGAGTACGGAGGAACTAAAATTGTACTTGAGGATAAGGTTCGAAAATTTGACATGATTAGATTAAATTGTTTTGTTATGTATTTCTTATTAACTAAATTATAATTTGCATAAAAGTAACTTGATTTTACAATTGCCGTTTTCTGTTCTTTTGTAGGACTATTTCCTTTTCCGGGATGGAGATATTCTTGGCAAATATGTAGAATGAAGTCTGCTTGTTCATCCATCTGCGTCATTCTGGAGCTCGTAGAAAGAATGGCTGTTCAATATTTGTTTTCTTTTTTCTATGTCATTTGATTGTAAATAAGTATGATCATGTTTTGTTCAAATAAAGTGATCTTGATGTTTCGTCTTTGCTTCTTCGTGTAACAGAACAGTTTGGAATTGATTATGTGAAAGGACTGTCTAAATTGTGTGTATTAGGAAACAAAATATGAATTCCAATGACTTCATAGTCCATATTCATGAACGGTCCATTTTTTTAACGGTCCAATTATGTTCTCTAATTCTTAACTTTGTACAAGTTTATAATGAAGTCAGATGGAGTTTGGACTATGATGATAAAGTAACTAGTGAATTACTAATTCTATTGCTAATTTTTTTTTTACTGAATATCTTTTATCTCCCTAATAATTTCCTTTTGATTATGAATATGTGCTGCAGGATGTGATCAGAAGGTATAACTAAAATAATTATTGTACAGTGCCTTCTGAAAGTAATCTGACTCCTAGACTTTTTAATCACTATAATTCATTATATAAAATGTTTTTTCAACTGACATTACATTTTTGTTCATTAAAAATTATTGAAGTATGAAGAATGGCTTTTTCTTATTTGACATGATATACAATAATCAGTTGCTAAGTACAAATATAATGTTGATGAATAGATCTAAAAAATAGAGTATTGTTGTGTAAAAAAGTAGTGTACCCTAGGAAGATACATAGGCTATAATTTAATTCCTTTAAAAGGAAAACCATAAAAAAAATCAGCAAAATAAACATGAATGGACACAAGGCTTTTCATTTCTATAAGAAGGGCTTTGAGTCATTTAAAATAAGAACATAAGGGATAATAATGCTTACAGTAAGCTACTCTATTAGTCAGGTCTTTGTGGACTTGTTAGATGGAAGGTGTAAAAGTCATATGAGATGCCACCTGGAGTTTCCACACTGCGGCCAGTTTCATAAACCGTTTATTACAATTTAGTCATAATTTTTTTTCAAGACATTTTTCAAAATCGTTTTTAATTCATTGATCAAATTTGAGAATGAAATGTCCATTGGTTAACTGCTAGTTGGTCAGACGACTAGTTCTTAAGACATTATGGCTGTGTTAGTACAACTGGCCCCAGGTCAGTTAAAACCTGAGAGTATCAGTGCATAATGCCCTTCCCATCGGCAAGGATTAGAATAATAGAAATGTTTTAAAATAATTACAACTTTTTTTTTTGAGATGCAACGCAATAACATGCATTTTGTCCAATATTTGTTGGGGTCACTGAATCTGAGCTCTTCCTGTAGTAGTTCTACTCGTCCATTGGGGGGCGCGCTGTCAATCAAACTCTAAATCTGTCGAGATGGTCATGGCGGAGGGCACAGCTGTTCTGAGGAGGAATAGACCAGGCACCAAGGCGAAGGTAAAATGAACAACGAATAACAATTTAAATCGTTTTCCAAGCTCAAATCAGTTCGCAAAGTATATTGCAATGTAATAATAAAATAAAAACGATTTGTTTTCGTGGGAGCGGAAGCCGCAGATATGCTAAAGAGCTAAGCTATCAGTTAACCGTGAAGACCAATGATTCTCAATTGAAGGGTTTTACCTGAATATTCTGTTAAAATCATCGTGTCATAATAGGATTTTATCTTCTCTTTTGTAAGTTGGTGAATATGATGTGAAATAGGAGTTAGAAGGTGTCCGAAATGGCAGGTTTTCACGATCTAGTTATTTGGCTAACAGCAGTCAGCTAGCAACAGCCGTTTAAAAGTACCCGGATGCACACAACTACTGATGTTTATATACATTAAATTATTGTATTTAAAACACAATTAAGTTAAAATAACATTATATAGCCGAGTCATGAAGCGTTCAGCTGCTCTGCACTGCTGCATTGAGTCTCTAATACTTCACGCAATTGACAAAACCATTGGGACCACGGGTCTAGTAGCTATAGATATAGATATAGATTATGGTTACAACGTAAGAACTAGGCCTATAGTAAATTGTCTAAAAGTCCCTTGAAGTGTATATCTATCAAATATGTTCTGTCAACAGCAATTACTGATACAGTTGTGTTGATTATTCTAGTGCTAGCCCTATTAACATGTTTTGTTTTAATCCTTAGGACTTCTATAACTGGTCTGATGAGTCTTTTGAAGAGATGGACAGCACCCTGGCAGTGCAACAGGTGAGAGCTTTTCTTACTTGAGTGGATCACAAAATAATATTTTTGAGAGGTGCTGTTTTCAATACAGTGACCACATTCTGTCAAGCTCTAAAAAACACTGTAAAAGTTGTCACTATGCTTATTGTACTATATTCTAAGTCTTTTTAAGCAGTACAGTAATTTTACATGAGGAACTGGTGCGAGGGCGGGACAACCTGTCACTCACATGAGATTGCAGCAATAGCATACCCCAACAATCCAATCAATTCCCAACGGACAAAATCAAGTTCCGCCCTACATTTTTTCTTGTTCAAGAAGCTGTTTACTCATATACATCACAATAGGGAAGAAAAGACATGCAACTTCCATTAATTGCTGACCCTAAAATGTGATTCATAGTAATATGTTTTCCTTTTCAGTATATTCAGCAGAACATCCGCTCAGATTGTTCCAACATAGAGAAGATTATGGAGCCCCCAGAGGGACAGGATGAGGGGGTGTGGAAATATGAACATCTCAGGTATATTATTAATCTCTGATTAATCTCTAAAACTCTGACCATTTCATCCTTCACATCTAGTGTTGTAATGACTCCATCTCAGTGTATGTGTATTCTGTTTGTTTTTGATGACTAAATGGGTGCTACTTTATATTAATTGGCTTTATCTACCATGTACGTCAAAAATTGCAAAACACGTATGCTGCTGTTGATGTGGAAATGAAAACAGCTGTAATTACAAGCAGGTATTTAAAAAAAAAAAGTACAACATAAAAACATGTATGTACACAATAAGTGCACTGTATCAAATGAGTAATTTAGATGTTAGTACATAATAGTTAAAGACATTTAATATAAAGTGGGTCCACAAAATGTTATCATACACTTGTTGCTGCAGTGTCCATGGGAATAGTGTAAATGTAAATATCATGTGATTTTTATTTTTATATATAGACAGTTCTGCTTGGAGCTCAATGGCTTGGCAGTTAAACTGCAGGTAATTATCTTTCTTACAACTATTACTGTTATCTCACAAACAACTCAAGTAGTCTGTACTGCACTATTCATTTAAAAATTAACGTATGTCTCCTTGTCATGCCAGATTTAGTTGACAGACTTTACTGTTGTCTTAATAATATATTTTTAATATTAAAATACTTATAATGCTTTGCGCCATAGAATGAGTGTCATCCGGACACATGTACCCAGATGACGGCCACTGAGCAGTGGATCTTTCTGTGTGCTGCCCATAAGACTCCCAAAGAGGTGAGTGTCCTCTGTGTCAAAAGTTTGGAAAGACTGAATTTATGTTTCCCATGATCTTAAAAAAACCTTAAAGACATGATCTTAAAATGTCCATGTATGAATTTTAGGGCTGCAACTAACATTAATCAGTTGATTAGGTATTCAATTAATCAGATAAAAATACCATATTTTATTTATTTAATTTTTTTGTGAGCAGAATGTGATTAATCAGTGTACATTTGTTGTTGGTTATTTTTTTTATTATTGATTAGCCCTAATGAATTTCTGAACCGACTTGAGCTGGAGAAGCTAAAATATAGATGATTGTGTCTTATGTTGATTTGTTTGTTTGCTGTGGCTCACAGTGCCCTGCCATTGACTACACAAGGCACACCCTCGATGGAGCTGCGTGTCTTCTCAACAGCAACAAGTATTTTCCCAGCCGGTGAGTTATTGAACATCTAATCTATTAAAGCAGGGGTGTTCACTGTTCCTCCTAGAGATCTGTCTTCCTGCAGGGTTTAGTTCCAGCTCTGCTCAAACACACTGGATTAGTTTTTATTCAACCCCAAAACCTTGATTTTTTTTCTGCTTAGGGGTGGGCGATAAATCTTCATACCTGTCATTTATATGCATCATTTAATCTTGGCAGTGATACTCATCACTAAATAGTAATTAGGCTTTTTACTACACCAAATTTCTATTATTAAACAACGTTACAGAGCTCAAACTTTCAATGCATAATGAATCAACAGCTTGCTCCAATTACTAAAAATATATCCAGCTGTATCCGCATACATGGAGTACACTCACAGAGCACGATTTATACTTAATAGCAAATCTTATCTCTTTATATCATCATCATCATATGCAAATGATCCTACCGCCCAGCTCTAAACTGCAAAATGTGGACAGTTAATCATTGGTATTATGAGCATTACCTTCATGAATTTCTGTAAAAGCTGCTTTGAAACGATGTGAATTGTGAAAAGCGCTATATATACACAAATTAAATTGACTAGTTTCAGGTGAGGGCTGGATCTAAACTACCATGGAAGGAAGTCCTCTATGAGCAGATTTGAGCATCCATGCATTACTATGTTCATTTCTAGGATTTTCTAGCTGTAAACAAGCCATTGATGTTTTGTTTTGTGTAGCCACTGATTCTCTCACTGCTTTCCATATAGCGTCAGCATTAAGGAATCATCTGTGGCCAAACTGGGCTCGGTTTGCCGTCGCATCTATAGGATCTTCTCCCATGCTTACTTTCACCACCGCCAGATTTTTGACAAGTATGAGGTAAGCAAGAATTCTTTTTTTTATTTTTTTTTATCCATAAGCACATAGATTTTATAAAACAGAATATCAGCTCTGCTCCAAAACCTACTGCACTGCCTATTTCGGCGTCATTTCACACATTTCTGAACCTCTTGAAAAATAGGAAAACATACTTCAATCATGCAACTGTTTTACCCAATATTTGTGTGCTGTATTTTTATGCTCAATAGAGCAATTGTGAGTTTGTGCACCACAACAGGAATTGCTGCTCATTAAGAATGTTTCCAGTTGGTCAGAAATTTCTGTCTTAGAGGCCATTACTTTAAATTAAAATGAATGCTAAGCATGATAATGACAGTGCTCATGACAAAGCAACTACTGTTCATGCTAGCAACAATTCCTGCTATGGTCAGTAGGAGGCAGGTTCCTAAAAAGGAGTTTCAGATTGGCATCCGATTGACATTGTATCAAGAGTATCATCTCTCTCCCACAGAATGAGACTTTCTTGTGTCACCGCTTCACTCGTTTTGTGATGAAGTACAACCTAATGTCTAAGGATAACCTCATTGTGCCCATCCTGGAAGAGGAAGTCCAGAGTGCCACTGCTGGGGAGAGTGACGCCTGAGCTGTATCTTGTGCATCTTCAGCCTCTAGCATCCAGACAGCAGAGGCATACAACTTTAGTCATTTTGTTACTTTTCCACTCACTAATGCTTTGTTTGATCCAAACCTCTTCATTCAGCTGTAACAATCAAAATGTAACATCAGCAGCTCCTTGTACATATCTCACTCCATCTCCATTGTAAATCCTGCTTAACCAATAAGAATTTCCTTTCTTTTTTCCCCCTCTCTCGACTATAACAAGTCTGGTGATATTCACCCTGTCTTTTCCCTTGTTGTTAAGTTATTACATGGGTGGAGGGTTCTTACCTGGCCCACTTCGTCCTCTTTTTTTTTTTTTTTTAATGAACTAAAATGTATGGTATTTTCATTATGTCAATTGTTAATAAAAGACTTGTACCTAGTTTACGCTTATGCGTTTGCTTTTTATGTCATGTGTTAAGTAACAACACAAACAGCCACTTTAAAATGAGGTAAATACCCATTTAATAAAATATTACAAAAAATGGTCTGAATCGTTCAAATACTACAGTTGGTAAATAATACTGATCAGTTCTGGCATATTAGAATATAATGTTAAATATCTGAACTCAGCTTCTGGAGTGAAGAAACATCTTACTAGTTTCTCCAGGCATCAAACAATTACAGCAGCTTGACAGTCTGTTTTGCCAGCTAAAACGTGCTTATTCTATTCTGCCATTCCTCAAAGAGGGATAAACATTGTCAAGGCAATATAAGATGCAAAAATTACAAAGCTTAACTCAGTTAAAATTATACAACGTACAAGTGAATAAGGTGGCACAAGCAACACCATTGCAGCTTTAAAAAAAAAAAAAAGAATCCAGCCTGATAAATCTAATTTGATCATCAGGCTGAAGAGAACTACAGTCAGAGTAAAACTGAAATGTTGCCTCTTACTTAACATGCAAATCTGAGTGTATCACCATTCCCTTTTGGATAGCAGAAATTCCTAGGAGATTAACATACAAATTAAACACTACCACCACTTGAGTTCATGGCAGGGAGTGAGATAAACCAAACTACAGCATCAAGTTCTGCGTTTAGTGCAGGCTAGTTCATGGGGTCCTGCCTGCAGCGTTGTACGTTTACAGTGCACATGCATATCCCTTAAACACTGGTGTCCCAAGCTGTATTGAGCATTCCTGATGTTTTGACTCCAAGGCCTGGAAAATTCCTGCCAAACAAATCTAAGCACGTCCCAAATATGCACACCAAATAAACGTCTTCGTCCTACAGAGGGGCTGTTTGGACACTCCTGAGTTCCTGAGTGCGTCACACGGAACCGTTCCAGGTGTTGGAACAAACAACTCAATAGTCAGTTGGTTTGAAGTAAAAAAAGGAACAGGAAAACGAACAGCAAAAAATGAACAGTGAGGAAGGACACTCGGTGAGGAGGGGGAAAAAAAAGATTTGTTGAGGTGTTGGAGCCTTTTTCTTGTTTCTGTTGTGTTATTGTGCTACAAATGTGATATGAACGGTACATGTAGTTGTGTCGTGCGAGTGCTGTGAAATACTGCTGTTGCAAATAAGTGACTTTCAGTGCTGTTATTGATACTTTGTGTCAAAAAAAGAGAAGGATTGCACATACTTTGTGCTTTCAATTAAAAATAAAACGGTAAAATAAAACTGACCTCTATTATACGTTATGGCTTGTTAAAAATAACTTACGAAAAGTTAAAAGTGCTATGCGTCCGTTTCTAATACAAGAATGCCAATCTCTTTGTCCTTGTGATGTGGTCAACTCTAGGGCATTGCTGCAGCTCGTAACCATCAAAGGTTTCGTAACCATCAAAGGTTTTGTCGGACAAAAGAAATCGCGTCTTTGATTTGGTGCGTCACATACAGGTGACTTCTGCGGCCCCATCGTCTGGCTCAAATCCTCCCTCATCTAGGTGGGAGAGTGCACTGAGATACCCTCCTCCAAACACTGGGAAACCACCGATCCCCCCTGAACATGGAGACGACAGCTCTGCGTGCGCTTCCTCCACACCTCGACTCACAGAGTGACTGGACGCCTCTCGTCGCGTGGTTCCCTGGAGGAACAAAAACAAGGCTTTTAAAAGCTGAAATACAATAAAATAAATATTAGATGAAAACAGAAATCAATCAGTGTTATTTTAGTATCATTAATATACTATGATAGTCTTTGTTAACATTTTTAATTAGGTTTTTATATATTTTTCACTTTAATTTTAGTTCAAGTTTTAGTATATTTTTCACTTTAATTTTAGTTTATGTTTTTGTAATTTTATTAGTTTGTGGGGTTTTTTGTGTTTACACTTTACAATGTCTTTGTTAACATTAGTTAACGCATTAACTAACATGAACTAACGATGAGAAATATATTTGTGCAGCATTTATTACATTTTGTTAATGTTAGTTAATAAAAATGTTCATGTTAGTTCACAATGCATTAACTAACGTTAATAGAGTAAATGTTGAAATTAAAACTATCAAATGCTGTAAATAAGTGTGGTTCCTTGTTAGTTCATGTTAACTAATGAAACCTGTAAAGCGTTACCTTTTATTAAATGTCTATATAGTTTTTATTATAATATATATAATTTCATATATTCATTTTATTTCATTTGTCCTTTATTTTGTTATTTTAAATGTTTTTTTATGGTTTAGTTTAAGTTAACGATAATAACCCTGCTGGCAACTAACTGAAATAAGCTGAAGCATGAAAATTATTCACTGTAAATAAATAAAAACTAAAACTTAAATTAAAACTAATTAAATCTAAATAGTAATATTAAAAAAAAACTAATAAAATGACCAATGACTAACAAAAATGACAAAAGCACATAAAATTACTACAGATGTAACATTAAAATGAAAAATAAAACTGTAAAAATAAAAGCTACTTATTAATAAATAAAATAATGTTATATAAATAACACTGGATTGTTTGGAAAAAAAATTCAAATTTTCTTCCTCACAAAAATAGACTGTAAATAGTTACTTATAATTATTTCTGACAGACTAAGTTATAAGAAAAGCAACAGATTGCCAATATAATTGACTGAACTGACACTGGTAAACAGGTACCTGACTGTGCTGTGGTACTGACTGGCCTTTGACAGGTCTTTGCAGAAAAACAACTTGTTTAGTGGCGAGATTCCCTTCACTGCAGGAAAAGAAAAACAGTCAGTTTTGGAAACGGTGATGGGGTGTAAATGAAGATAATTATACAGCAGTCCCACCTGTCATGGCGAATAATTGGGGTGGGCAGCACACAGGTGAGCAGCCAGCCGAACTCTGCTAATGTGTGGAGCAGAGGACCATAGTCGGTCTTCACATCTGAACCCTGACACGCAAACCAGAATAAATGAAGAAGAACAGAAAAATGCCATTCACAACACACTTAATGTGATAATGTGACACCTTTCAGACATTTCACACCTCTATAACAGTCCACTGCTCCACTACAATAGTGTCATTGGCAGGTGGCGCTGTGCTTTTCTCCTCATAGACAAACAGCCCCTCTAGAGACCTGGGCACTGGCTCACCTGTAAAAACAACATGATACAGTAAGAACTGGTATATGACAATTCACAGCTAGGTTTTTACATTATGTCTGTAAGAGTACATGTATATTTGTATGTTAATTTAATTGCTCAAAAGCCTAATCTGAAGCATGAGCAGTATTAATGACTTTCTTTTAACATGATTACACAGATCTGAACATTATAAGTGGCTGTTTTAAGGAGACTATTTTATTCTGATTACCCACTGAACCACAGAGCAACAATTTGTAGGTCTCATTTAGTCAGTGCTGGAAGTGTGTCAATGACCTACAAAAGATAATGAAACTGAACTACTTATAAGACAGCAAGACAAATCCATGTGCACCAACATGTATGAGAGGACAAAGAGAGAGAGAATGAGATTATACAGCCAACACTGAGAACATATTTCAAAGATTTCTGTATTTTTACAACTAAACTAAATAAATAGTCAATTACATTTTAAAATAGATTAAAATAGAAAACAGTTATTTTGAATTGCGATTTTTTTTTAACAATATTACTTAATTTATATTTTTGATCAAATAAATGCAGAGCCCCGCACATGACATGCGGACAAAAGATATATATCGTGGCCACTAAATTCCCACAAATTAAGAATTTGTTCCCATGATTTATTAATTCGTTCCCTTGTTTTAGTAAATCTTGGCCACACTGAACTAATTCGTTGCCTCGTTTTGATTGAATTAAAACAAGAGAACGAGCTAGAACAATGTGGCCACGATTTAGTAAATCGAGGGAATTAATTATTATATTGTGTGCATTATTTACTTAAAAAGAGGGGACAAATTAGTAAAACATGCTGACATATTAGCATGTCATGGAAACAGATTGTTAATTCGTGGCCACGATATACATATTTTTTCCTGCATGTCATGCGGGGCTCCGTAAAAAAGAGACTTCTTAATATATTTTAAAAAATCTCAACCCCGTACGTACATACATACATACATACATACATACATACATACATACATGCATGCATACATAAAGTATAGAGAGAGTGAGCACAGATGTCTCAAACACCCACCCACACACACACACAAAAACAGACACACACATCTGATTTAGCTCCTATTAGTCTAGTGCGAAACAGGAAGCACGGTCGTGAGGTTAGGGACGTGAGCTCTAAATTTAGTTCTGGTGAGAGACAGGAGAAGAGAAATCTTAGCTTTACTTAAAGACAGAGAGATGTGGTGGGTTTAAAAAGAGGAGGATGAAGAACATAACTTCTGAGGATGAAAAGATGTACTTGGAGAAAATGAAGTTTAATGACTTCCTTGGGAAGAGCTAAAGAGAATGTAGACATCTTTCTTTTGCAATCAGAGAAACACAAACACGGCAGCCAGATGAACAACCAGCTCAAGGAACCACTCAAATGACAGTCAAAAAGAAGCCAGAGAACTACCTTTAGGTGTGTCCCAATATATAAAGGAGTCGACCAGTGACCAGCCCTTGCGGTAGTAAGCTGCGGTCAGTTCCAGCCAATCAGCCTCCAGGGCACTGACAACTTGGCCCTTTCTGGACACACGCATGGACAGCGCCCCCTGGTGGTAACAGCAGGCGAGAGAGTCCAGCGGGGCACAGCCCGGAGCCCAGGAGTGAAACAGCACCAACAATCTCAGGTCTGAAAACGACAGAGACAGTCACACATTTTGTCAGACAAACGAATAATAGAATGCTTGGTCAAGCTTACTGGCAAATTTCAATAGAATAAGTCGCGCAAAGATCATTGATTTAGGCACCATTTTTATTAGGTCAAACTAGCAGTCCATCTACCATAAATAATAAGTCAAATGGGGCAGAGAAATGAGGTACAGTACTGGTGTTAAGACGCTAACAGCCTCTGACTGATCTTAATCTCACATGTGGCCCCAAAATGGTTGGCGTGGAGAATCGAGCGCTTGGTGTGATGCCCAGAGGGCGAGGAAGCACTGCAGCTCCACAGAGGGCAAAGATATTACAGGGTTAAACCAAAATTAAACTGACATCACTCAAACTGAAGAGGGAAAAAGAAAAACACTCTTCATTACTCTGAATAAGGTTATACAGACTGTTATTATTTTAACAATGCTATGGTTAAAAAAATATAATTTTGCTTTTTGATTCAAAGCTGAAATATAAGTTCTTCGAATCATGCATTGTTGGGTGAATCCCACAAGGCATTTATAGTTCATCTGTGCAGTCAAACATCATTTTATATGATTTAAAGCTATTAGAAAATAATAATTGTTTAATGATTGAGACTTCAGATGGTCTATAATGAGGTTTGAAGAAAATCTCACCTGGGCTGTAGCCACGGCCCTCTAGATCTCCGTCTCCGGGCGGCGTGCGAGGTGGGGTGCGGGACGGGGAGCGGCAGCCCCTCCTGGGACTGGGCACTCTACCGTTACACCCCCCTCCTCCAGCCTGCTGAAGCACTGATCCCACAAACCTCACACCACCCCGGGCATAGCTGTTCACCTGAGGATGCAGACAAAATACATATGGTTAGTAATAGGAGTATGGTCAGTATGTCTAAACCCTCCAAGAGGAACTGAAAGTTATGCAAATTTTTTAGATTATTTTTGCAGAGAAAGACCTTTGACACTTAAAGTCGGCATGAAATTCAATATTTTCTAAATGCATGTTATTGATCTTATTGTGAACAACTTTTTTGAGCTTGTAATTTTTAATCAAAAATGTCATAATTCGATATAAGTTGTCATAGCTTCTCCAATCATTTAGTCAGCTTAAACCCCGACCCTTTCATACAATCAGCTGCCATCTCACAATCAGATCTGCCACCAACCAATCAACAGCCAAAATTTTCATTACAATGTGCCTTCAAAATTGCCAGACATCATTTTTGGGCACTAATATTACTTTTTGGCAAATCTGATTGCGAGTTTCCAGTAGGTTTTAAAGGGATACTCCACTTTAAAATGAAAATTCTGTCATCATATACTATACCTCATGTTGTTTCAAACCTGTATGAATTTCTTTCTTCTGCTGAACAGAAAGGAAGATATTTAGAAGAATATCAGTAACCAGACAATTTCTGGTCTCATTGACTTCCATAGTATATTTTTTTCCTACTATGGAAGTCAATGAGACCAGAAACTGTCTGGTTACTGACATTCTTCCAAAATTCTTTCAAAAAAAGTCCGGCATTCATCGAAAAAATTAAGCATAGCCTATGCTTGCATAGAGGACTCGTTCACAATAAGATCAATGAGTTGAATTTACAACGTAAATTGGGTGAATTTCCAACTTTAAACAGCACATTCTATGGACCCGCACAGATCTATTAATAAACATTGCAATTACAATACCAGGGGGTAAAAATAGACAATGATGATTATTATAATTGTGCAGCCCTATTAAATATAGCTAGCAAATATAGATGAATTTTGTTTTATGCATTTGTTCAACTTATTTATTTTTGTGAAAGCAACTTTATAAACCTAAACATTTTATGAAAAAGTAGCCATTATTCTAGTAAATATAAAAATACATGGCTAAAATAAACATTTATTGTTTTTTTGTGGTGTAAAAAAAACACGGACCCTGTCGATGAGCAGTCTCACTGTGTCACTGGTCAGAGATTCTCCAGGTAGAGGCCACTCCTCCACTCGCAACACTGGCAAGCTGTCAATCATCGGCACAGCATGATTACTGCAACCACACACACGACACAAACACGACACAAACACATCAATTACGGCAGTTGTAAACATTATGCATATTTTATAATTGCTGACATTTGCTATTCTTCACGTGTCCTCGAGGTTTAACCCTTCTAACCCCAACTGACCGTATCAGCGGTGTCCGAAAGTCAATGATTTAACAGACAGCGATTCTGTATGAAGCCAACACTAAAACTGATTTCAGATATGTTTTCACAGCACCATAACGCAAATGATCTAGAACTGATTCAACTGCGCTTTAGATGCGAGCAAACATTTACCGACTACAGTGCTTACTTCTTGGTGGAAATAGGTTAATTAAAAAGCCATTTATAAATAAATTCCTGTCAAGCCAGCCTATTTCTAGTCCATCAGACAGCATTTTATTCTTTCAAGCAACCTCTGAATCACACAGACAGTACTGTTGGGTATCACAAGATGCAAAAATACTTCTATGCTGCTTTCCTTCAAGAAATGACCAGATGTAGGCATCTTAGTAGACAGGAAGTTAAGCAAACAATGGATGTGGATACGTCTGGATGCCACTGCCTGATATGGCAGCTTTTTCCGAGTTTCATAGCCATTGTCTCTGCTTGAAACCGCATTCAAGCTTATGCTGACTGGATGCAGACATCATTCATACAGTATTCACAGGAGTTGGCATTACACCGCTCAGTGTTTTTCACACCACAATACTGTTAACACACTACAACTGTTCCAGACTTTACTTTTGAATAATTTATTGTCACCTAAAGCATCATAGTGGAAATTAGCCTGTCGGATCATCCACAGCTGCTTTGCAGGTTCTCATTGGTTGGTGAAAAACTACACTGTTGTCAGGGCTTTCTTATAACTTACATTTAACCCACATCTGCACCCCAGTCTGACTTCACACAAGCTCCGCCCACTCTAGCTAGACTGTCTGACCTCCAACTACTGATTATTAAATATTCATGCAGAGCAGACTCATTAAAAGTTAATTATTATTTACTTGGAAGGAGCTGGTCTGGGTTTTTTGGGGTACAGAATAGGGGGCGCAATGATGAGGCATGGACATGGTCAACGTTACCTGGACCGTGGGCGGACCAGAATGGCCCTGTAGAGCAGGCTGCAGGGCAGAGAGCGGGTCCGGCCCACTGAGAGGATGATGGGATGCAGGGCGGCCAGTACAAAGCCTTGGGTGTAGTAGGACTGCAGGGCATGGGGCAGCTCGCACAGTGAGGATAGATACTGCACTGTGGGCCGACTGCCTGTGGAACACAACAGAACTAAAACTTACAATGCAATCAGTGAAAACCACCATACAGGGCTAAAAGACACTGGCAGAACACCACAAGCTGTGCTAATATTATGAAGACATGATGAAAATATTATGAAGATAATAACAATCTTTCGCAATTTATTTTCGCCAAGAGCCAACCATTTAGACAGCGAAGGGTTATCTAATAGACATGTAAAGTGACCAATCACAGTTTATTTTATTATCTGTGGGTAGTTAATTTTTTAGGGGTGGGCAAATGTGAAATTAGATTAGATTGTGAAATTAGACTTTTTTTTCCTACTCCTGAAAATTGCGTGAAGAATAAGAAGACTCTTGAGAAAGAGCCATTTCAGTGTTCAGTATACAGTTCATTAGAGGTTTATCTGACGTTTCACCACAGCTGATATTATATTATACTCTATAAATTGTCCTAAATGTGACATGTACACTACCGTTCAAAAGTTTAGGGTCGGTAAGACTATTAAATGTTTTTGAAAAGTCTCTAATGCTCATCAAGGCTGCATATATTTGATCAAAAATACAGTAAAAACAGTAATATTATGAAATGTTTAATATAATTTAATAAAATACTTTAATATATTTTAAAATGTCATTTATTTCAATGATGGCAAAGCTGAATTTTTCTCCAGTCTTTAGTGTCACATGATCCTATTATCAAAGTTGAAAATAGTTTTGCTGCTAATATTTTGTGGAAACCATGATACTTTTTCTTTGATCATTTATAAAAAAGCATTTATTTGAAATACTGCATTTGGCCAATTTAAAGTTGTGTCCTAAAGTTTTTATTTCTTCCAATTTTAATTTGATTCAAAATAGCTGAATTTACAATGTGAAAATGTCGGTTTTATTTAATCCAAACCATTGCATACTTAAAAGCAGTAATAAAATAATTGTAATATTTGTGCAATTTTTTTATGCACAAACTATTAACAAAGGTTACTGAAGTCAATTTTAGTCAAGTCAAGCGCTATTTGTATGATGCAAACTGTTGCTGCCCATGTGCAGCGTTACATTTCCGAGTTCCATTGCACTTAGGATGCTGTCTATGTAGGCAGTGAACAGCAAAGCCGGCCACTAGGTTTTGGAACAGAGCCAATGTTAAGGTTTCTCTAAGCGGCTCTTCAATAGCGTGCTACCGTTTAGTTAGCTTCTCGTCCTCCTGTCTGCAGCCTCCGACAGAAGATCACCCTGACGTCTCCCTCCTCTCCCCCAACCCCCCAACACACTTCCTGTGTCCACAAAGAGCTGCTGTTCACAGGGAGGCCTGGCCCCATGCCACACACACTCAGCCTCACAAACACAACATTCCACCACACACAACACAAACATACTCGCGCAAACATTCTGTCTTTCGGTTCCCACACTGGAGCAGACCCGAATTTTTAACCTCACATGAGAGACGATCTCACGGACCACAGAAAACTCATTCACAAACAGTAAACGGCTATGAACTAGTTTTCTATTCTCGTCCAAGTCTGATTTTGCAGCTACCTGAAAGTTTCGCCATCCCCGGTGTCTGTGGCCACTAAAGGGCTTTAACTGGCACGTATACATGTCCGCCCTTCACACCTGAGCTTTATAGACTCGTCATGGACACAACGACCTCGATGGGCTGGGGAGAGCGGTGGCTCGTTCACACAGACACAGACCTCAGAAAGGCCTGCAATTTGTCCCAAACCCTTGAACCCCCCTCCTGTCAACTCTCACACAGAGGCCTCTGTTCTCTATAGAGACAGAGAGAGAGAGACTGTGTATGCATGTTGTTTATAAAAAGAGAATGAGCTGAATGGATGAATAAAAAGAAAAGGGGGTGAGAAGACATGGAGAAGAGTTTGAAGGTGTGAAATCTGCAGAGGGAAAATGAGAAACAGATAGACTGGGATATGAGAGGGAGACGAAGGAGGTAGAGGGAAGGAATTTATGGGATATTTTATGACCCAGAAAGGGTTTAGGGGAAAAAGATGTCTTGTGTATGGAAGTAGACCTTTTCAGAGTGTGGAAATTTTGCACATTTTGCCACATTTCCTTCAATCAAATATTCCATCAATTCAGTTTGCTGTTATATTTCACCCCAAAATCTAAATATTTATAAAAGAAGTAGGCTATATATATATATATATATATATATATATATATATATATATATATATATATATATATATATATATATATATATATATATATACACATACACACACACACACACATAATGCAAAACAAATTATTTTAGAAATATTTTGATTTTGATGTGAAATAACAGCAAATATAACACCACCATGCTGTTGTAATGAATATAGTAAATATTTATACATCTTTTTTGTGACGATTTTATTTATTTATTTTTTAAGTGCTTACCTTCCATCAAAAAAATAATGTTGCAATGTAAGAAATTATTTAAGGTCTAAATGGCCAGGATTTATTTACATTATGCAAAAATTGTTTCTTCCTTTTATTGTTTATTTTGGTGTGAAAGACCCAGCAAAATATTGCAAGGTCATCATATTAGTTCATTTCAGTTACAGTCCTTTAGATAACCCGATTAACTAGTTTTACTAGATTAAACTACATTGCCTGAAAACTCATTTAATACTCATAAATCCATCAGCATGCCAGAACGAGATTAACCAAAAGGGAGATTACACCAACATACCGTACACCTTAAGTCTGACTATAATGTTGAATGCTATCGTTTAAAGGATTCATTCACTCAAAAATGTAAATTGTCATCATATACTTATGCTCAATTATGGAGAGGGTGAGACCATTATGAATTTAAATTTTTGGGTGAACTAACCCTTTAAGAATATTATTGACTCCTAAATGGACAGGAAAATTGATGAAGGTTTTTCGAATGGTGATTTAAGGCCAAAATGAGACATTGAAACTAATCCCTTTGTCGACGTGACAGCAATGAAACTGATCCAAGGTAGAGATTAAGGCCACTCGTAATTCTGTCTGCTGCCTCTGCAACATGAACATCTGGCTTTCTACAACCAAACACCCAAATTAAGCATCAGGCAAGCTCCTGTACATGCCAATAGCATTAATGATGCATAAAATGTCATAAATTAATTTCTAAATTAAAAATAGATTGGTTAGTGAACATTACAGTACTTTACATACATTATTTTATTTCTCTTTATAAAAAAAAAAAAGAGAAAAATGTATTTTCTTGTCCTCATCCAAATAATACATAATTGAGTGTCCAAGAGAGCCACACATACAGAGCACACCAAACCTTGGACCTTCCCAGAACCCAAGAGGAATCACCCTAGAGGAAGATCCTTTAGCTTTCCTCTTGCACAACACACAAGACCTCTAAGGTTATTTGACAAAACAGTTTACACATTACAGCCCAGCACTCTTAAAAATTAAGGTTCTTTATTGGCATCTATGGGTCCATGAAAAGCATTTAACATCCAACCTTTATATTTTACAAAAGGTTCTTTAGATTATTAACAAATTCTTCAAAGTAGCACGAAGGAAAAAATTAATGGGAACACAAATGGTTCTTCTTCTATGGCATCACTGTGAAAACCTCAGTTTGCAACTTTTGTTTTTATGAGTGTAGAAACCAGCATTGTTCCTGTTCTGACATGATATGCAGGACAAGACAGGTCCAAGCGAAGAGAGCATGCATGGAGTATGCAAGCTAACAACAACTGTGGTATTTTTCCAAGTGATACACTTCTACCATGATTTTAGGCATAGATAGGTGTACTTGTCAAGCTGAGGTCTTGCAAATGGCTACAAAGAAGAACTGAGTCGAAAGGTATAGCTACATCATCTCGTAACCGTTCAAACGCTCACAGGCACACAGCCGAGAAAGAGTTTCCACAGGTTACATTCGATATGCAGACAGAGCAAGGCAAAGAAGCACAGCCTGTGATGCAGATCTGTCTAGCCTAAATAATGCGAGCAGTGTCAGACACCATCGCTTCAGGAATCTGTACACCAGGTGTTCTCAGGAATGAAAGACTAGAACAAAGGGGGCGCTGACATGCCAATTGACTTTCCCCTCAAATCGCCAACTCCCACACCCGCAGACATGTTTATGTTTAGCTAAAAAAAAGTATAGCTAATATCTGGATTAAGATGTGTTGCATTAAAATATGACTTATTGTTCTGTTATTATTGAGGCTTTTTGCGTTGACCTTTATAACCAGTTGACAACAATCCAGGTAACCTAACTGATTTAGCTCAGTTTCAGAGAGATTAAATAATTTGCCTCATAAACTTCTAAAGTGGTGGACTTGAGGCCTAGCCAGGTGGAGACATGTAACCTGCATACATTACCATCACAAAACAATGATTTTAAACGGGTGTGTGTGACCAACTAGATGTGTCCATCATTTCGACAGAATTTATCCATACTACAATTTTATAGTATTCTCTTGCTGTCAGATAAGCATTATCTACAGAATTGGAAAAGCATTCTACATCTTTTTCAGATCTGAAACCTAATCTAAATGTGTAGGCTTATGTCAAAAACAAGTGGCAATCAGAATGGAATGAGTGCTTAAATTACATTACATCAATCCTATTATTGGTACTACTTTTACTTTTAATAAATGTAGGGAACAAGTAATTTACATACGATGCAGACATTCAAGGCTTACGCAGGTTTAAAAACCCATGTCTGTCAAACATATTTTATTGGATTGTAATATTTAGTCATCTGAAAAAGAAAAAAAAATCTGTTTTTTTTTTATATCAAGTTAATCTAAATTTAGTTTTAGGAAAAATGGGTCTTAAATATATTTAGTTTCTCTATTTTAATTTTTATAACTCAAGTGGGCCTATGGTTTTCGCCATGAAAACTAGCTAGCATGGCATAGCAAAGAAGCTAGCATGGCATTAAAAAACAAACAAAGAAACACACTGTAGTAGTGTAATACTGGACTATTATATGTACATCTCATTTCCCATCATAAAAGTATATTATAGTCCTGTAAGAAATATGACTCAATCTAAAGTGTCGTGATACTGATCAGCTAGGCTGCTGCTTTGTTCCTCAGCATTTTACAATAGTACATAATATAAACAAAAAGTTAACATTAAATAATGTACATTAAAAGAAAAAAGTTTGTACAGTTGTTTCGTTAATGAAAATGGTTCTAACGCACAGACTGAAATACGGTCTGGAGCAGCAAAATTAGTGAAACGGAGTGAATGAAGTTTCCTGAAAGCGTTCATTAATCACTCCAGGTATTCCAAATCCATTACGTGGTTTTCACTTCCCGCTCCCGGCTGGTTAGCGAGCGAGAAACCCGCACAAACTTTCAAACAATCCACTTCTACTCCAGGCAAAATAACACAACACACTACAATACACTGACTATACTATACTATAAATGTGGGCAGTACCGAGCAAGTACTGTGGATGGTTCCTTCAAACCAAGAAAAAGACGCTTACGGGAAACTCAGATAGTGGAAACTGTTGCACGGAGGGAGTCTGAGTATGGATGTCATCTTGAACTGGCGCGGGTGAGCTGCTGTCTTAAACCCCCTGACCTATTTCCACATGCGATGAGGCTTCTTCAGCGCTGTTGCTGGGTAAAACGGTATAAGCTCTCGCAAACTCCAGGACGCACATGTCAGGATTCATCATTGCCAGAAGTTTGAAATTGAAAATATGATATTGTCTCAAATCCTAGCGAGCTTCCTGTCTAGGGAGCATTTTTGGCCATCACTGGCACGTGCCACTGTTATCTAGCCAGGCAGAGGGTTGTGTGAGACGGCTCTTTCTCATTCATTACACCCTTGGCTTGCAAAATGGAAAAAGTAGCCTGCCACTGAAGGAGTAATTTTCAGGAGGGGGAAAAACAATTTGTTTCGTTTATTTTTTAACTACGTTAACGCAGTTTTATTGTAGTAAGAATAACTGAAATAACTAGTATTTTGGTGGAAACTATGGTTAACGTTACCATGGCATTTTTTGTAACATCACATCCACACTTTTGTTTACTGAACTGTTCTGTAACGTTACCTTCCAAACTGAAGTCCAGAAGCACATACTCGTACACGGAGTCTGTTTTGGTCTCGACCTGTGGTCTCTTTAAAGTGGAGTAGATTTTCCCCGGGCTGCTGTCCTCCGGGTCCTCCAGTTTCCGTAGTCCGCATCCCATTATAACGGGATCTCCAGCACTCGCAAGGCCGGACACGGGGCGACCCACTCGGACACACAAGAGGACTCCCGCTCCTGTGCTTAGAGGGTTTGCTCCATATTCCAACAACTTAATCCTTCGGGAGTGGCACTGAACCGAGGATGACGTGCAGTGTATCCGATCCCCTTTAAGAAAACGGCTTAAGTCTAAATGAGCAAGTAAAGATCACCAAGTCCTGCTGCTGCGAGAGGGTTTATGAAATCAAATAGCCTACTTTCTGAAGTTGATGTTTAGTAAATAAATCCAGATTGTTTTCCTTAAAACCTCTACCAGAAAAACCACATCACATCCAGTCTCCCTAAATGGCCGCGAAATAATAAAGCAAAAGTTGTAGAGGCTAGAGGGTTGGAAGCATGCTGAAATTAATGAGGGGGCGTGGCGAAGGAAGAACGGGATTGCTGAATAATTAATCAGGGCGGGGCTGCATATTAAACAGGAGGGGGGCGTGTATAAATCATAAATGTTAAGGCAGAAAACGTTCCAGTATTTTTTTAAAACACAACATTTTCACACATGGAGATTATGCAACAAAAACGATAACTATAACACCCCATTAAAACACCTTGAGATAATAGTAGAAAGGACTCTCACTATTTTGTCCTCAAATGGTTGTCTTAACTTAGCAATTTAATTTTATTCTATAATTATTACAATTACTTTTTCTATAAATATTAATAATTTCTTTATTAAAGAATGGAATAGTACATTTTTCCTCCCCCAACCATAATTCATTAATCCATCCATTCTCTAGACCACTTTTATCCTTTTTGCAGGGTCATAGGGATGTTGGAGCCTATAATTCATATTAATAATTTTAAAATGAATTGGTCAGTAATTCATAATAAAATCAGCAATGAAGCAAATGGCTTTTAGGTCACTTTTGGCACTTTGACAGAGTAAAGCAGGGATGGAAACTCTATAAAGAGACTTGAAACCACTTTAAATGAAGACCATTGCACTAGAAACATCTGCTCAAACTAAGTGGTGAGCTAAATTTGTTCACCATACAAGGAATAGAAAATTATATGTATGAGCATGAGCGATTTTTTTAAAGATTAATGTCTAAAATACTTAATTTACTAACCACATGGTCATTTATTTAAAGAATTTTCTTTTAAGTGTTATTGTATGTCATATGCTCATGACTTTCATAATTTCAGCTCCCTGTTTGAAGTCTACAGACTTGTGGGAGCTCGTGAGATACTGTGTCATATGTGTCCCGTGTGTTTGCAGCCGTTATGCAGTCCTAATGTTGAAGGTTTTTTTACAGGGCATCTGGATCTTGTTTGTGCATTTAATAAGGAGCACACGACTGAAGCACAAACAGACCACTGTGGCTGAAAAACAAGATAGTACCTTTTCTCTTACATAAGCAATAAGAGCATTTTGTTGATAAAACAGAACAAAAGAGAGAGAAGGAAGGAAGGAGGCCTCTAAATAGGGGGAGCAGAGGAGACACAACTCAAATCCCTCAATATGTGTATTACATGGCTCTATTTTTACACATTTCTGTCAGAGTCAGAATTCACCCTGGCTAAAGCGGAACCAAAAAACAAAACATGAAACTACCAAAGTAGCTCACTACTGTACCACCTGTCAACCTTACAGCTGAAAACAATGCCCACCTGCTGGCCGTGACCACGCTGAACAACAGTCGCATTAACCAGCCACAAAGCGGCATATTTTTGAAAGCAGCTCATTTTAGTGGCTTTGTGTCGCTTTATTGTTTTGGCTCTTGCCGCTAACAACACAGTATGATTAGGGATTAGTTTCAAAATCAATCCTTCAAAAACATCTTTGTGTCAAATTTCCTGTAATTCTTTTTAGATGATGTGGCCTTGGGTCACCCTACAATACAACAGACATCTGATGCATTTAGAGCCAAATCCAAAGTTGGAATAATATGGATAGTATTTGTTAATCTTTCATAGAAATGAAAGGACATCCAAATTTTAGATCTTGACAGTATGTCACACAACTGTCTGCCCATGTGCCTCTTAGTCAGTGCTCAGAAATAACACTGAAAAACCAAGTCTGGGTCCTAGACCGGAAACCACTGTCATTCTGAGACCACACCCAGAGGACACTGGGAAGGAAACCCATGCTTAAACACACAGTTTAGGAAGGAAACAAACATCCAGTAGGTAAAAACCAACACAAAACCTTGTGCAACACACCTCTTAGAAAAGTGAAACACAAATGCATTATTTAATCTTAAAGTTGTACTTCTGAAAATCACATTCACTATTCATTTCTCATCTGTCTCCACATTTTCATCCAAAATATCTCCATCTGATGCAAATTATACTCCACATTATAATCCCACCTCTGTTAGTGTGAGATTGACCTGTCCTACATCAGTTGCTCTGACACATAATCCTGACTCTACACAACCTATTCATCTATTCCTGAGCTCCAGTGAGATCGCATCTGATAAGAATCAGGTGTAACTTTTTATAGTCATTTTCAACAATAGAGCGGCACAATGGAGCACTGTCGCCTCACAGCAAGAAGCTTTAAAATGGATGGATTGATTTCAACATTTATATTCAAACGGACACTTCTTTGTATTTCATTTAGTGATGAATTTGTGTCTTATTTTATCTTTTAAAGTCATTGAAAGGCACTTACATAATGTAGGGGAGACCAGTGTTGTAACAAGATGTGACTTGCAGCCAATCAGAAATGAGCCTATATGGTGAAATCACTATCAGACATGACCACCACCATAGTAAGGTGGCTGTAGAAGTTGTACAAATTTAAGTAGAACAAAATGTAAAACACTCCACATTCTCTCTAATAATTTTCGCAAATTGCCTTATTGAGAAAAGATCTTACAAGAAAATTTAGCTAAAATATTAAGGGTATAATATTGCTTAGCGCTGAGTGATCACAAATTCAAATGGGGCTACTTAAAGACACAAAGGGCAATAAACTGGGCTCAATTTCTTTCTTTTTTTTACTAAACTGGGCTCATGCTCATGATCTTACAAAGGAACGTCACACGCTTCTTCTCCAATACTTGTGACACATCGCCATCTACCGTTCAACACATGTAGTAATATTGTATTGAATAGTTTCATTATGTAGATACAAAATAAGTGGCAATCATATCGGTTTTTTTTTTTTTTTTTTTTTTTTTATTGGTAATAATTTGTGTAATAAAATTGGTTGTGGATCTTTTGCCACTCATAGTCGTACAGTGGTACTTTGACTGTGATAAATAGCCTAATTAAAATAAATTCTAAAAAATAAAATGTACATTTGTGCAACTGATTATCACTATTATAGAATAAAAATACGCTGAAACAAAAGAAAGAAAGAAAGAAAGAAAGAAAGAAAGAAAGAAAGAAAGAAAGAAAGAAAGAAAGAAAGAAAGAAAGAGAAAAAATAAAATAAAAAGGAAACAGATATGTTGATGCATTGACATTTGCTGTTGGCCCTCACCAAATATTTTCAAACAAACTATTACTCTGATTTGTTTAACATGTTCTCTGTCTGTTATTTAAACATGACTATTATGACTGAATAGCTATAATGCAACCCCTTTTTTTAAATTTGACTGGTTTCTTTATGGTTTTTAGCATCTTCCCTCTTGTGAAAATGTGAGATTTTGCTACTAGACTTTTCATTACTCGAGAGTACTTTCAACACTTTGATTCAACACAAGATAAATGCAATTCAATTTTGAATGACGTGAAGAGGAATGTAGAGTGCAGATGGCAGAGAAGCAATGATGCAAATATTATTTTAGATCATGTAGCATTTCAAATACGTTATAGGCTACCTTATAAAAACGTAGGGGTTTTAGTGCATTTACCACGTTTGTTCAAAACGTCTTTATAACACATTGTGAACATTTGATTTTGACTTTGTTTTGAAGTAATTGATACAAATACTCTCTGCACCTGCTGTTATCTGATTCTTCACCGAAAAGGGAGCAAAGAAGCAGAGCTGAGGAAGGACACAGAGATAAGAGCAACACGACCCTGACACACATCTGTCACCTCTCACACTCGCCTATGCTCTCTGGCAATAACAAGCTCTTGTTTTGGAGTGCATTACCTACACACTAACTTCACTTTCATAAAGCAGAAACATTGTAGCAACATTTTTACAGCTAGTTTAGCAAGGTAAACAATCGTTCAGGGTTCATAAATCACAAAAGCATATAATATGTACCATATTTTTAAAGTAAGCTCTATATTTGTTGTTATAATTGTTTGAGGTATCAAATGTGTGACGTTTTCGTTTCCATATATGGAAGTCAATGGGGACCATCAACTGTTTTGGTTACACACATTCTTCAAAACATCTTCTTTTGTGTTGTGAAGAACGAAATTCATACAGGTTTGGAACACTTTGAGGGTGAGTAAATGATGAAAGAATTTTCATTTTTGGGAAATGAACCCGTTAAAGTTCTCAAATCGTTGTAGTAGGCCTACACTTGAGGGCGCTGTTGCTAGTTTAGTGAAAACCTACATGTATAATTACACTTCCGTGAAAACTGCTGAATGTTTTGTAATATATTTCAAGGAATGAATGTACACAAGTTTAAATTATTATAGTGGACATAATTGTTAGGTTATTTATGTAGTTTGCTGAGTTAAGTTTTAACCTGTTTCTAAAATATAAACATATGAAAGAAAACAGATAGGCCTACTAATCTTGTAGGTAATATTCAAAGAATATAAGACTAAATCAATATTGTTCACAGAATTCCTCCATATATTGCTCATATAATTCATATTTAGTGGATTTTCTAAGAGGTAACAGAAACATAAAAGTGGCGACTGTTGTGGAGTTGAACTTCGCTGTGAGAAGATCTAGTTTTCAAACCTTCCCTCATAAACTGTTAACTCAAACACACACATTCAACATCTTACACCAACTGTCTACTTTTGGCTGAACGGGCTGACTAAAACGGACCCCATTCTTACACTGTTGTTTTTCTTTTTCATTTTGAGAACATTAATGGAATTTTCATAACCGCCCGGTTCCACCCAATGACCTAAACATTTAAGGTGTGGCAAAGCAAAGTATGATGTTAAAAACACGAATCAGTCTTAAAGTGTATATTAGAGCTCTCTTTAATGACACTGTTCTCATAGAGAGGGTTTAGTTTTACCAAGGTAACCTGACGCCAGGGGAAAATCTGCAGAGAGGTGTTAGAGTTTTTAGCCCCGCTAATGGCCCTCGGGTTCTGTCTACTTTTCACAGAGGGCTTGCACCTCGAGCAACCTCTCATTCGTCTGGTACATCAGTTGGCTCGTCACCAGGGTTTCACAATGTTCTTTTACTCTGCATTTCTGTGTGAGTTTTATGAACTAAACTCACACACTTTTGTCATGAGCTCTGCACACACATCAGGCACATAGAGGGCAGTCCAGATATCATTTAGGATAACATTCATCATTTAAGTGTTAAAAGCCTCATCTCAGTGTGGTTCTGCTGTCTATTTTTAGCAAATAGACAATGTCTAATAATGGAGAATATTAACAAAACCTGCTATTTTTGCTGTAAAGGCATTTGAAAGACACTAATTTTGTCAGGGACGGTCATTGAGAAACAATAAAATCTCACTTATACAGACTTAGGGACCACCGCTTGATTTTCTTGGATAAAGATTATATTATATTATTATATTATATCCTAAAAAAATATTTATACATAAGAAAAAATAAGCAATGTTTTATGAAGTGGAGTTTTAGCTCAATATTTATGAAGAATAAATGTCATTTAATTGCTGAAATCACTAGAAAACCTTGGAATTACAGCATGTTTGCGTTGAATAATTATTTTTATGTAACTTACTTTACATTTACTTATTATTTTATGTTATTTTTCATGTATCTGCTCAGCAGTGTTATTTTAGTAGCCTATCATTGAGATACTATTCTTTTAATTAATATTTTATATTTGTTTTTATATTTTCATTTTAATGTAGTATGTTTTTGACATTTATAATATGCATCTATGCATACATTTCCAAACATTTTTGGAAAAATTGTTTGTCAAATTGGAGCAAGTGTCAAAATTAGAAACTCAAGGTTTGTTGAACTTTAGCAGATCTTTCACTTAGAATTCAAATGTTATAAACAACAGAACATGTGTTAATTCAATGACTGCCAAATAGTAAGTGAAGATGTAGCTAGCCTACTATAAAGTATAGGCTATCATGGAACGCTGCCCTAGAAAAACACGCATATATTACATATATCCTTTTGATACACAACACCGATTGTCAATAGTATCGGACTATCCCCGTTTTTCTACATCGGAAAAGTGATACCCCAAGCTTCTTTTCTTCCAAACATCTGGTAAACTCAAATGAGTAACATTCCTGAGGCTCATACGCATGGCTCCTCCCCTTTGAAAAAAAGAGCGATTATAGTTTGTGGAAATTTGAGAGTGCCTGATTGACCACGACACCAGTCAATCAAGAGCTTACGGACGCGAGGGGCGGGTTTAGCGGATCTAAGAGGTTGTACCAGTATCAGGGGCGTTCCTTATTCTTGACTAACCTAACAACACACGGTGAGGTGAGGCGATCAACATCCACAACTCCGGCGTTTCTCTTCCATCATGCTGACACAGAATTCGCACATTTGGGGTTGTTTTGATGCCCGTTAGTATCTGGTGACCCGCAATCTTCCTTCCGCTCTACAGCATATATGTTAACAAAAGTGCATTTTTGCACGTGTCAGATTCAGATTGTATGACGCACGCTGGATCAATGAGACAAGTTAGGTCCTGGCGGTGCTTTTTAACTTGTTGCGCGGTGATGCAAGTGTCCTATTGCGCAAGAGAATGATTCATGAGTCAGTTATTATACATATAATTTCTTCTTCGAGCTATTTGACGGGCAAAAGTTGCTTTAGAATGGGCTCAAGGGACGAGATGCATTCTCAACCTGCCGTACAGTCTGCGCAATTAAGTTAAAGTGGACTACCGGAGCTACCCAAAGACGCATATCAAGAGTTGGATGTGGACGTTCTTGGGTCCTAATACGTGCACCTTTAGAGTAAAATTATATTGATTTCCTAACCAACTAATCTCGGAGATGTCTTACGAGGACGGGGTGTGTGGAGATGGAGCTCCGGACTTCATCCCATCGAGAGCGATTCGATCAGGCCGGCGGAGTGGAGTCACCGTGCCGCTGGTGGAGCGCGATGAGGCGGCTCTCCTGGAGTCGGTGAAATTGGCACCGAGGAGGAGCAGCATCATTAAGGTAATAGCACAAAAACACGCCTATGAGTTGTCAATAGTTTGGTAGTGTAGACACGATCATGCCAGTTTAAATGAGAATTCATATTGTGGAATAGAGTGAAGCGAGTAACCCTCAATATGTAAACAACAGCCTGTATCCTTGCAGTTCATACAAGTTAAGACAGCTTCAGTTCTCTTGCCTTTAAAGGTTTGTGACTTGATCAAGGACGCAATGTTAAACTTGTGGGGTTTGAACCTACAACATTTTAGTTACCAGCCTAGAGTACAGGATGATGTAGCCCAGTAGTTCTCAACTGGGTTTGCTTCAGGAACCAGACGTCACATTTCTCAGACTCGTTACCAAAACTGTCTAGTGTAAACGTAAACAAAAATGTTCTTAAAATCAAACATTGAATTGTTTAATTACGTTTCGAGGACGAGGGCATGTTATTACAACTTGTCCATGTTGACATCTGGCCATCCTCTGGTAAAAAAGTTATTTCTGGCTAAATAGTTTGAATACATAGCATTTGATATTAACATTTTCTGGTCCATTTTAGAAGAAGAAATGATGCTATTTATTTTTCAATCCTAACTATGAAATGATATGGTTAATCACATTTTATTTAGTATTGTTTTTCCCTGCTGTGACCCAGAACGGACTTGTGACCCATTTCACAACCATTGGTGTAGATTCTTCTCAGAATTCTGATATTAGCATTCCTTATGAATGGAAATTATGTTGACAATGTCCATAAATATTACTCTGAGCCCATTGGTCAGCATTACAGATCTTTCCGCTGTGCCTTGAATCCTTGAAGTTGAACCTGTAACTTGATATTTAGTTTCCTGCTGAATTCACACATTCTTACCTGTGAAATCACATGACAGTAAAAATTTAACTACAAGAGAAATGCTGTCATGCCTTTAGAGTAATTGTGATATTGCAATGAGTTGATGTTGCAGTCCTATCATTTACTATTCTATCCTTTACATAGGGTCAAAACATTTTTTTTTTTTTTTTTTTTTTTTTTTTTGTGCAGGTACAATTTTACAAGTCACTAAATCATTAGTCATTAAATTACATATAACCATAGACATTTGGTCTGCTTTACTTGGATGGAAGCATTTGTGTCCCCTTTAACACAAAAGCAGTGAAACGAAACGTGCCAGAGGCCGTTTTCCACAGAATGGTTGTTACAGTATGTAAACTGCAAGGCCATTGTGACCTAAAGGTTGACCTGAAACAATTGCATTTTTGCACGAATAAATGACTAAAAAGAGGTACAAGAAAGGGGACTTAGCATTTATAATCATCCCTAAAGAGAAAATGACGTCAACTGGTCAGATCAACAGCCAGACATTTTTGAAACACACAAATGCCCTTAGGGTCTTGGGTTTACTAATGCTTTAGATAATCATTGATCCAGTGTTGTGGAGTAACGCAGCAATGACTCTCCATCAGTGCTTTGCAATGAAGGTCAGCCAATTATCTTCAGCATGATTAGGTAGAAGGATTACGGAGCAAGCCAACGGGGCCAGTGACTGACTGAGGGACCTCCAGCTATGAGACACTGCATACGTAACAAATATAAAACAGCACTTGCCAGTGACTGTTGCCACATTGTGACACAAAATGTTAACCCTGCACATTGTGTTTGAGACATTGAACATTGAGACATTGTGTTTGAGTGTCTTTCTCATATGTACAATGTAATTTTGTTGTTTAGACATTAGATTTTGCATTTGTGACAAAGGTGGTGCCACTCTACGTCACGCGACTGTAATTCATATTTGGGTGCTGCCCATAACCCAAGTTCAGAACACTCTTAAAAAATAAAGGTTCCAAAAGAGGTTTTCACAGCAGTGCCATAGAAAAAACATTTTTGTTTCCTCAAAGTAAAGGGTTAGGGTTAACCCTTAGGGTTAGGGTATTTTTACTTGGTGTGAAGCACATTTAAACATTTTAAAGAACCTTTTCCCAAGATTAAGAACCTTTTGTGTAATAGACAGGTTCTATGGATCTTAAAGGCTCTTCATGGAACCATAGAACCAGTAAAGAGTGTACTCGCAGGTCTTGAATAGACTGTACCACTTCAGTGAGCAGGAAGTGGTACTGGGTAATTGACAGATGGCAAAGAAGCTGATGATGTCAGTGACAGGCACTGTCGATAGAGCGGAGAGAGGGGGCAGCGTTCATGTGACTCATCCCAGCCCGGGTTCTTGGTTCAGTTTGTTTCAGATCCAGAATGTGAGTAATGTTCCCTGTCCTCGGCCAAAGTACACAGCCCTCCAAGACAATGTCCAGAGCCATCATTGTTTTTTAAATGGATGCAGAACTTGTTGATTACACCTATTTAATACAGAACTTGTTGCTTGTTGCTCTCTCTGTGCAGTAGTGCATGCGCAAGAGAGCCCCCCCCCCCCCCCATGCACTTGACTGAGATGAGTAAAAACAAATTGATTTGTGATGTAACTAAGTTTCCCAGATTAATCATATTAAGAGTTTGCAGTTGTTGACAGTATATTAGTGTGGTGCTCAGGAGACAATCTGGATAATAGCCACTTGTTGACCTGCTGTTTTTGAAGGTACTTGTGCTCTCATGGTTGAATAAAAGAAATAGGAGGCCTACATTTCATTTTGTGTGCACAATGGAAGAGGTGTTGAGTAGGAGTGTGAGTAGTACTGTCTCCAAATTTTACTCAATATAAGTCCATTAAAAGTATCCATGCAGAAACATAAGTGAATGCAAAATTTGCTTGTACTTAATTATTTAAAATGAAAATGTTTTAGTTAGCTCTTGAAATCAATCAACAGATTTTCTAGATCTTCTAATCTAGAGTGTAGATATTCTGGAGTATAGAATTTCTTTTTGAGGTAAGTTTGATGCACAGTTATATTTTTTTTAAGTAACCTGTTATTCATGAAAATATTTTTTGTTGGAAATTTACAAGTACAAATAAAATATAGGGGAGAGGCGGGACGATTGAAACGCGGGACGGATGAAACACTGAGATTTTCTTGAAAACCACTCACGTAATGTACGTCAAATTTCGTCAGCACGTACAGCACGCAATGCCTAACATACCCGCGAAAACATTTCTTCTTTACGTCGTGTCGTTTTGGAGTTAAAGCCGCAAAGCTGTTTTTGAATGCGGTGAGTGAATTCTTTCGTGCGGTACTTTTTTTTGACTGACAAGTTGGATTTATTGTTTCATGTGCCATTGTAATGATAATACGGCAGGTGTATTAGTACTGCAACACACCCTTAAGTGGGCAATATCAGAGTTTTTTAGTTTAAGAGCAAAAGAGGTTTAAATGACAGGAGGCGCTGTCGGGACGGTTGAAACAGTGTTTCAAGTGTTTTATTTGTCCTGCCCGTTAAACCTGGTCATAGCCTATACTGTTCATAGATTCACATACTGTTTCTAGACTTGTGTTTCTTTTAATGCAAATTCATTTTCAATTACGCAACACATGCTATCTCTGTAATAATCATCAATTGTCCAATCTTCAATATTCAATAAATTTCATTTATCGTCGTCTGGTTGACCTCGTTTTCTTCATAATAACAGGCTATTCAACTAGCAAACACTCAATATGACTCAAGGAAGAAATGTAAGAAAATTAATTGTAAACTGATTTGTCTGTCTTCGTCAAAATAGCCTGTTAGAAAGATTACAAAATGCGCATAGGCTTATCGCCGATTGTTTATTGGGCGACAGAACAAAAATGGTTAATATGAACCTTTAAATGAAAATAAATTACAAAATATGTTTGTAACAATATGTACATAACTTACTTGTCAGGTGTTCTTCACAAAAAAAAGCATTAGATGAATAGTTGCCATTTAAACTGTCATGTTTCATCCGTCCCACCCCTGTGTTTCAACCGTCCCGCACAGGCGGGACGATTGAAACAAAGCACAACTCCCGTTCAAAGTCATATTTTACTTAAATCATTCTATATTTGTACCGAATAACACATGATACTAAGAGAACACATATGTGAGTTGTTAATCACAAAAAAATAAAAAATCTATCTGTAACCTTATCTTAGAAAACGACATTTATCTGAAAAGTGTTTCAACTGTCCCGGCTCTCCCCTACATATTCTGTGGTAATTTCACAAAACTATATAATATAACTCAAGTATAGTAATGAAGTACAGTTACTAAGTTACTTAAAAGTGAAAACCACTGTGTTTTTATGAGGAAATAGGAAACCATTCTGTAAATCTGAGAGTGAAGCTTTAGTGAGTTTTGACAGTTGAGCAGAAAAACAAACCTGGGGAAGTTCAAGTACAGAGCCCTGGGGAACACCTTGCTTGTTTTCTCAGCCTCATAAGCGCTTTTCGTTTAATCAATGCTGTCTCGACCACAGCTTAGTATTGTGTATCCATTACAGTCTTCCACACAATCTCTACCTCCCATTTCACCTTATTTGCTGCAATTCAAGATTCTCTCATTTCCTTTTTGTTCTTATTTGCCATTTTCTGCCAAACTCCCATGTTTTTCTCTCCCCTCACAGTTTTCTCATGAAAAAAATAAAAAATAAAATCTCACTCATTAAAGATGGGTTCATCCAAAAATTTCAATTCTGTCATCACTTCCCCCCTCATGTTGTTGTTCCAAAACAGAATTACTTTTTTCTTCCGTGGAACTCAAAATGAGACGTTTTGAATAATTAACTAAATTATATAGATATTAAACACTTTGAAAAAGCTGTGAAGAAACCCACAGGCCCCATCTTAGGATCCATTATGCATTGTTGTTCACCAGTTTGACATGCTTTTTGATCTTTTTGATCACAGTAAACTTTGTTCTACAGTGTTGTGCTCTGTTCTGGACAGTGATTGTTTAGAATGCGTCACTGGCTGCTAGTCAAGATCAATGACAATGTAGCTGCTATGACACTGCGTAACTTTGTGTGACTGACTTTGTGGTTAAGTTGGCCTGAGTATGTGAGTTTGACGTTGTCCTGAAGGCAGACTGGACCCTCTGTCCTCTAGTGTCACTCAGATACTGGTGCCACAATCCACTGGATGCTGTTATCCTTCCTATCTGACACAAACACTCATCTCTGTCTCTGGGTCCTCTCTTGTGTTCACACGCTCTAGTATGTGTTTTTATGTGTCTGTATTATATAAGTTGGTTTATGATCCAAATCTATGTCGGGTGGGTGGCGACCACTAGGTGTTTTATCGCTCTCAGTCTGCGTGTCAATTGGAAAGTATACAGTCTTTTATAAGAGGATGCAAATTTTAACATTTCACAGCCCTTTTCCTGTGTGTATTTCAGTGAATTTGGCTCTGTTTCCTAGCAGTACCTCAGATGCCTACATCCTGAAGACACTCTCATTAACTTTTTTTTTTTTTTTTAAACATTTCCTTGCTTTTCAGTGCTAGATAAATACTGGACAGAAAGTTTGCCGCCTTTGGCCACTTTGTGTGAGTCGAGGCTTGTGCAGAAAAGGCAAACTAATGACAGACTTTGTTTTTAGACAAATTGCCAAAAGCTGAAGACTATTATGAAGTTCAAAACATCATTACCCAAATTTTTTAGCTAGCTGCCCTTGGTTGTGTCAGCATTTGATCATTCAAGTAGCATTTTACTGTTATCATCACTCCTTTGTGTGGAGACAGCTGGAATGCAAAGAAGTCAGGAGGAGATACAGAAAGAAATAGAGAAAAGTTCTGAGGTAAATGAGTGTGATAGCTGAAGGAACTGTATGCTTATAGTTTCCTGTTTAGTAACACCCAAACCACAGCTGATGTTGTGCTTGTCTGTTGCTAGAGCTGCACGACTAATCATTAAAAGATTGTGATCTCGATTCAAACACCCACGCGATTTCATTCCTAAATGACAATGATTCGCCTGCATCTATTAAACCTTCGACAAAATCATACCGGTCCCGGAATATTTAAATCTGCGTTGGCGCTGCCACTGATCCAGAGAAAGCAGTTATCAAGTGTATGAAACAGCTTCACAAACAGTCTTTTCAACCACACAGTATTGTTATTTCTGTGTTAGAACAATTCAGATTATCACAGAAGTACTGGGATAAAAGTTTATAGTTCGGATATAAACACTGACGTCTATACAGTAATGATCAAAATAGAGCAAATCACCTTTTAAAAGTAACTTGGTGCCTCAAATAACTATTGTATCGATTACATTGTTATGCCACCAGGTGGCGAGTGAGTGTTTAAAAAAATTTATTTGTCACTGAATCATTCATTTACAGAGATTCGTTCAAAAATGATGATTCATCCAATAATGAAACCAGTGAAATCTTTGGCCCTGTCCCAAATGACACCCTAAGCACTCGCGGTCTTCCTACGAGTCCGCACTTTCGTGACGTAACGCCGCTTTGACTGTCGGGAAGAAGTCTGCTGCAAAGCTCGCGTCAGTACGGGCTCGGCAAAAGTACGCATCGAGGGCGCATATCGACCACAAAGAAACCTAAAATGACAAATGGGACTCCCTACGGTCTCATGGATTTAGTCATTGAATCATTCATTCAAACCAATAAAAAAAAAAAAAATCAGATTAATTAAACATTTTAAATACACTGCAGCATTTTATTACATGTTATTTTGTTTAGTTGTCGGTTCAGAATCGTGATCTCTGTTAGAATCAATTTATCCAAATTCGTGCAACTCTATCTGGTGCACACTTGATCACCTATCTCAGAAGTACATCTGCGTTCTGCACTGTACTTTACTGTGTGTTCCCATCACAATAACAACGATATTCAAAGAGGGGACTTTAGGAGATGGAAGGCAGAGGTATACTAATGTCAGAGCGTGACTCTGAACAGCAGTGACAAGGGAAAGCCATGCGTGCTTAGCCGTAGACAGGAAGTACAGTACAACAGATTGTATGATAGCATGAAAATATGAGCAAGCTGAATGAGAAGGAGGGGTGTTGAAATAGATGGTTGGTAAATTTCATCACTAGAGCAAGTTTTACTTTAGGGTGGAGCTCGGCATGTGGGCACTCAACTGAGAGCAGCCGAATTAGAAATTCTCCCCTGGTCAACCACAGCCCACAGGAAAGTGATCTTTGACTACTGTTAAATGTTTTGGTCTGGGACACTGAGATATGCTCACAAACACGCTGTCTTCTGTGATGCATGGTAAACAAATGAGGGATGAGGTGACTTGAAAAAGACAAGCATATCTATTCAGGTTATTACATTGTTGTGTATTCAAATCTTGGATGAAGTTCTCACCCTGTCAGGGTGAAATTTACTCTGTTATTCCAGTCTGTAGTTTGTCATTGAAGTTTCCCAGCCCTCCCTGGGCCTAGCACACAGGGCCAAGCAAGAATCTGAGAAGACTGACTGAGACCCTAGAGACAAATGTTCTCAGCATGCTAGATGACATGCTCATCAAATGTTCAGTGTTTTTAGTCACTGAAGCATGTAAGAGTTTTGACAAATTAGAATTCAGCAAAAATAATAATAATAAAAACAGCATTTTTCTGTGATAATGACCTCTAATCTCATTAAAGTTTTCAAACCACTATTAGTATACACAACCGTTCATACGTTTTTATTGTTTTTGAAAGAAGAGACCTTTGCTCACCTAGATCGCATTTATTTGATAAAAACACAGTAAAACAGTAATCTTGAGAAATACTAAAATAAACGTTTTCTATTTCAATATATTTTATTATGTAATTTATTCCTGTCATGGCAAAGCTGTATTTTCAGCATCATTACTTTTTCAGTGCCACATGATCCTTCAGGAATCATTCAAAATACTGTCCTAACCAGAAACGAATCACAATGCGATAAGATTCTAGCAACAAGCAATTTTTCTGTCCACACCAGATGCGACATGACTGCGACTACAAAATCAATCAAAAATCACATCCAATAAGAAGAGTGTGTGGGCGGAGTCTCTCTGCAAGCTCACTGCACTCTCAATGAAACATAATTAAATTCATAAATATTACACTATTTTAATTTAATTAAAATATTATTGAAAATATGTACACATTTTATTATTATTTATATGCTGTTTAATATTGATGATCGCATTATTATGCGCATCTGCTTAAATATGATATCGTTTGTTTCTGCTTATTTTTCGCCTGTGTTTTGATCAGGAAATTCTGTACTCTTTCAGAAGATGCCTAATAGCGCCCCCTACCGTATAACAGTGAAAACACGGAAAGCCGAAAATGTTCGTCAATGGCGGGGAAACGTTTGTCACAAATGACAGAAAGTTAATAAAAGGCATTTCTTTGAAATAGAAATCATTTGTAAAATTATAAGTGTCTTTACTGTCAGTTTAGATTATTTAAATGCAAGTTTTAATTAAAAAGAAAATCTTACTGACCCCAAAACATTTGAATGGTAGTGTATAAAATATTTTGCATGTATCTTGCATGTATCATTGTGAAAGTTGCAGAATTTATAGGCTTTACATGGTCTTGTCTGGAGATTTAAAAAAATGGATTCAATAACAATGCAATGCATGTAATTCTATCACACCTATCTCATGGTAACATTTGTAATATGTCTATACTTTTGAAATGTGTATTTTATTTTCTATCTTGGCCATAGACTTCTATTATAAGTGCTTTACAGTCAAATTCATGCTCGTTTTATTGTTGTATGATTTTGTTGTTGACGTAATTACCTAAATAATATTATATTTTGAAGGTAACTTATTCCAAGACAAATGTAAGTTGTTAATTAAACCGATTGTTGTGTCTAGTGCAGGCGTTCTACAATCTTTCAGCAAGAGTGTGTCCAAGAATATTAAGGGCAGGCCAGCAAGAATGTGATATTGAAATCTGAATTGCGATGATTTCATTCCAACCCGCCATGGAAATCACTGGCACGCAGTTGGGCTACCATGGCAACCGATGGCCCTCACACAATCCACCTCAGTGTTCATTGACATGCAGAAAGCGGTTTTGTAGTCTGGGGTGTGGTCACAACTGTGTCAGATGAGATATACACAACATGCACTCGTGTTCTTGTTCCTCTCTTTTAAGCACGGCCTGGCGTGTGTCTCTGTGGGAATGTGATACTTCACTTTGGAAGAATTACAAGGAACACTTAAGACTTCCGCAGAGTTTCACCCATATGCACTCCATCAAAAGGTCTGTCCTCTTCCTGTGAATAACAACAGACAGAGAGATTCTCCATGCACAAGCACTAATTTCCTACTTGAAATTCTTATTTTCATTCCTCCTTTCACAGATAAAAGCAGCTTTTAGTCCTTTGACAGTTGAGAGAGTGTGTTTAGGTACAATTGAGGCATGCTGAGAGAGGTGAATCCTGAACGCAGTTTCTGTAACATGATTACATTTCTAATCATCTCCTCATCTACTCATCGTCTCTAAGCAGCAGTGAAAGGGGAAACGAGAGGAAAAGGTGGACAACCAGAGGCAGACATTAAAGCATTCAAATTAGAATATATTCCAGGTTAAATACAATTTAATACAATTTGGCATGCAGTGGATTACCTTAGTTTGTCCCTCAATCTTTAAAAACATACAATGATTGTGTGTACAGTAATGCTCTTACAATGTTTGGGAAGGACATAGCTTGGGAATAAACAGTCATTTATTATTACCGGTACAAAAAAGTTCCTGTTTTGCTACCAGTCAAAGTCACCTTTGTGTTTTCTATTTTTGGCCTACACTGTAGAGCTGCACAATTAATCGTTAAAAGATTGGGATCTTCAAACATACACGCAATCTTATTTCTAAATGACAACGATACGGCTATGTATATTAAACCTTTGACAAGTCCGATCACAACAAAGATCTGCTTTGGTGCTACCGCTGCACCAGAGAGAGCAGTTGTCATGTATAGGTATGGAACAGCTTAACAAATGGTCTTTTCAACCACACAGTATCGTTATTTCTGTGCTACAATAATTCAAATCATCCCAGAGGTGCTGTGATAAAAGTTTATAGTTTGGATTTAAACACTAGCAATCAAAATAGAGTACCTTTTGCAAGTAACTTCACGCTTCAAATATATTGTATCAATTACATTGTTAAACCAGTAGGTGGCGACAAGTAACTGTTAAAAATGTATTTGTCACCGAATCATTCAAGAGATTCATTCAGAAATATAGTAATGAAAGAAGTGAAGCCTTTATGAGTGAGTCATTGAATCATTCATTCAAACAGATTCTTTAAACAATTAATTCAAATTAATTAAATAGACTGTAGCAATTAACATTTTGGCAGAATTGGTAATAAATGACATGTTATTTTGTTAAGTTGACTTCAGAATTGTGATCTCTACATTAAACCAAAAAAATCGTGATTCTCAATTTATCTATTGTGCAGCTCTACTACACTGAGACTTTTCTCAGGTGTGGGTAGAGTGTCTTGTTTTCATTTGTCATCTCCTCCTACATGATTTTGTTTGGCAGTTGTATCTTACTGCCTCTCCTTCTATTTTTTTTTATTTTTTATTTATGACGCATGGCAACCATGCGTGAAAGGTGAAATACTGCCACCTACTTATACTGGAGTGTCAACAAGAAAGTTACTGGTCCTGGATTATTTACGATATTATTATGTGTAGTATTAACATGATATCTATAATATAAAAAAAATATATATCACGGTTATCATTAAAATCAGTATATTGCGACATCTCTAGTGATACCATTTGTTAACTTAACTCGTCTGTTTGAAGGTATATTGAGCATTTAAATCATTTTCTGTCATGACCTTCACAGGGTTTCCAACTGTTTTAGGCAAATTTTGAATCGCATAAAATTTCAATGTGAAATGCTTAAATTGTGCATAAATCAAAATGCACATTTATTGTGATAAACTTTTCCCCCCATAAAAACAGTAATGTGTTTATTCGGCTAAATAAGTATAACATTTTACAGCTTAAATGACAAATATTATTTTACTGAAAACATTCATCTAAGTGCTTTAACAAAATTATGAGTTGCACATTTCTGTTTTTACCCCCCGGCCTGCTTGCCCATTTTCCACTCTAAGTGCATTACAATTCATATATATATATATATATATATATATATATATATATATATATATATATATATATATATATATATATATATATATATATATATATATATATATATATATATAAAAAAAATTGGTTTACAGTAATGCACTTATAGTATGAGGATGAGTTGAAATTCTTTTCTGTGGTAAACGACAGCAGGCTACAGAACGGTTGCATTTATCCTGGAATATTCCTTAAGGTGAGCAGATGGAAGGAATAGTTTGTTGGTTTAAATGAGTTAAATGTAAAATTTGTGTTTTGCTTCATTTTGTGCATGTAAAGCTAGCCATTGTCTTAGCTGGGGGAACTGACGAAATAACTAAAAGACAGTGAAACAGATGGAAAATTTGGGAAGACAAAAGTACATCTTGAATTCAGAAAGTGTTTTGTAATCACACTCCTTATATGTATCTTTTTGGTTTCTAATTTTTTCCATGTCTTTCCTGTCTCTTCCAGTTCAAAACCTCAAACCGAACCATGTTACAAATCTGTTCTTGTATCCAAAACAAAACTTTGTTGACTATTATATCTGATTACCCCTAATGCCACTATACTCATGCATGTCTGATTTTGGCTTGAACATTTCAATTGGCAATTTTTAGTCTTCAGGCAGTTGTTCTCCCCTCATTTTCCAGTTATTTGCTCTTTTGTTGTTTTGGCTGAGATTCATTCGTTCTCTTTCACATTTCTTTTTTATCAGTGATGCTTGGCAGTCACAGAGTAGACATTTCCTCTGCCACACCAGGATTGAAAGTGCCAGTGACCCTGTGATCTTTGACTCTTAAAAGAGGCAGGTTAGGCGGTTTCCATAGTAATAAATAGGAAATATCAGCTTTTTCAGCTTTACCCGTCTCTCCCTTCGTGTCTCTCTGTCTCTATTGCCTTATCTCCATCTCTGCTTGCTCCCTGCTGTCCAAGAACGCTCCTGTGAGAACTGCAGTTCGACACTTTACAAATCACCACTGCCAAGAACACAGGCTTATCTCTCTCTTTTGGCCTCCGTTTCACCATCTCTCGCTCTGATTTATCTGATCCCTATAATTTTTTTTCAGGGAGGGACGTAGACAAACAGGATGAAACCAAAACAGACATGGCAGAGAGGATCAGGCCTGCAGACAGGCAGAGATTTATCAGATAAACTAGAGAGCGATGGAGAAAGCCGGATGATGGAGGCAGACAGTTTTGCATCACTAACCCTTTGACGTCTGCGATCACACTGGTGTGATCTGTCTAGGTTTGTTCCTGGAGCGTGTGATCACACCGATTAGAACGTTTAGTGCATCACGTGATCAACTGCTGAATTCAAATGTGCTTTCGCACTTTGGCTGGAGCTGATACAGAGATAGACGCACTCAGTGCTTGGCATAAATCTCAACTGTTCTGTGTTTTCAAGTGTTGACGGTCTCCTACGCTGTTGACGTAGTAAACACAGTGCAGCGCTTCCAAGTTCTGTGTCAGAACGCCGGCTCACCATTGGCCGGCTCCTGCGTCAGCACCACACGCATGCATCGCTGTGCTCACGTGAATAGTGTCGGCCAATAATGAGCCGGCGTTCTGACGTAGAACCCGGAAGCGGTGCACTGTTTACAGCGTAGGAGACTGACACAGAAAAGAAGAAATTGTTGAATAAAGTCTTTTTTCCCCCCCCGCTTCATAACATTATAGCTGCAGACCATAACTTTTTTGGGGTTAAAAATGATCCAGAATACATTTTTGAGCAGTTCATAACCAGCCAGTGTTCAAAACTATCTGCTCGCCCTTAGTTCGATTCAAAACGGTAAGCTTGTGATAAGTTTTTAATTCCAGTGGTACTGGTGGATTTCCGTGGGAAATTCGAGCATGTCTTTCCGTCATTACGTCACATCTGTACACATAAAGAAGGTGTCTCGAGATTTATAGCCTTTTCTCACAGTACCTGATATAATTAAACTTATCAATTTAATGGCGGATCCAGAAAGGTTCAAACGACAATCACCAGTGACAACTGGAGATTCACCCGTGGTAAAACACAAAAGACTTCGGACTTCGGAGCATTAAATGTAGTCACGCAATGCTGATGTTGTTAACATTAACAATTTGAGGACAAAGTATAATTTGCACAGTTTGACGTGATATGATAAGCGATCGTTAGATTTAATCAGCGCGATTTACTGCAATGCTTTTTTTCCCTTAGTTGGTCAGAACAAAAGTGGATGTTACTTACTTGTTCAAATGACATTTTCCAGTGAAAATTCTTATGTTGGTCATACTTCCAAAAAGTAGAATCTGTGATTCCGAATAACAGTATTCACACCGGCGCGGTGACTGACAGCCGCACGTTCTCCTCAAAACATTGGGTTCATCCACGCTGTGCCGTGCCGAGGCACAACCCACGTAAAGTTGATAATTCCACGAATAACTGCAATTTCAGATTTCGAACAGAGATGGCGACAAAAAGGAAAAACTACGGACTGCAGCTTTAAGGTTGAACTACTGTAGTCACATGAACTATTTCAACAATGTCTTTACTACCTTTCTGGGCCTTGAAAGTTGCAATGACGTTGCTGCCTATGGCTAGTTCAGAAACCTTTCAGATTTAATCAAAAATATCTGTTTAAATAAAAATATCAATTTGTGTTTAGAAGGTCTTGCGAGTTTGGAACTACATAAGGGTGAGTAATTAATTAATGACAGGAATTTCATTTTTGGTGAACTAACCCTTTAAGCTAAAAATGCCCTATTTTCCATAATTTCACCCTAGAATTGATTTCCAGGGACATTTTGAACCTGCCTATTATAGCCTATTTAGCACATTGACTACTTGGAATATTTGTAATTAAAAAAAAAAATATATATTACTCAGCAGGACTATTTAACTTTAGTGAAGGCAAAAAAAATGATTAAAATGGTGAAAATTTAACAAAATCAGAACTCAGGTTAATTTCTGACCCTGAGAAAGTGTGAGAATTACTTACTCAGGTTATAATGAACAATGTGGAAGTATGAAAAGCCCATGAATTCCCACAGGAACTGTAGCTTTAGTTTTTCTGTTCAGGATGTATAGATGATACCCGCCCCTCTGTAACAGACTCTGAGCTGCAGGCCAAAACACACAAATATACACAAACACAGCAACATACACGTGCCTGTACACCGCAAACATGCAGCGAAAAAAAACAACCCTGGGCCTGCATTCAAATACAAAATGGGACTAATTAAGCTAATTAGTGTTTTAGTAGTGTAAAGAGATCTATTCGGTTCTGTGGTTTTGCTGCTGTGGCTTTTTTCCGTTTGCACCCCAGGCTTTTACCCATATTACGGACCACTTCAACTTTATTGCTTTGTTGGAGTGGGCGAACCATTAGAGGTCCAGTCTGCTGTCATACCTCTTCCCTCTCCGTAAAATGTAAAACGCATGCTTCATTTCAGTTATTTTGATATTTTCTTTTTTTATAATGAAATAAATTTGATATTTATTTTGTAGTTTTTCCCCAAACAGATTTCTGTGTGTTTGTGTAAAATCCCTCATTGTGCTGCTTCAGTCTGTAGAGCTGATTTACCAAAACATACACCATACATGTTCCCAGGAAACATGCAAACTGATCAAATCTATACTGTACTTTGAATGCACTGTAATAAATCTGCCTTTTAATGCAGAGCGTGGCTGCTGTCTGCAATTTAATCAGTGGAATTTAAATGTGTGGCTTTTTTTTTTTTTTTTTTTTTGAAGAGGTGGTTGATTATGATTTCACTTTTTTAATTTTAGTTAGTGTGTAATGTTGCTGTTTGAGCATAAACAACATTGCAAAGTTACAACGCTCAAAGTTCAGAGCAAAGGAAGATATTTGCTTTTAAAGAAATAAGGACTACAACAAACGGCTGGTAGGGACTACACGACATTCCTTCCCGGGTTAGTGACATCACCAACCCTAGAATTTACATAAACCGCAGTTGCGGCGCGCTAACGCAGAAATGTACAAAGTAAAAGCAATTTTTTACAAAAGTAAAAAATTAAGTACACAAAAAGCAATTTTTTTTCAGAAGAGAAAAAAACCCCACCCAATTAAAATAGTGTAGTGCTGGAGATTAATCCTGAGCTAATGATATAATTCTAATCTCATTATTTATAATCCAGCCAAAGCACTACAACAAAGACAGATTAGCACTAGCATTAGAGCAAAACACAGAGCAGGGACTTGTTATAGTTTGAATATTGCTGTGTATGTAAATATTTATATACACAATTATATACACACTGCGCAAGAAAATAAAATGTATCTTTATTTTTTTAAGTCCTCATTAAATTGACCTGTATGTATTTATTTATTATACATTACACACTATCAAATGTTTGATCACAAGGACTGAATTTGTCTCCCATATTCCTAAATATTTGCCCAACAGTTTTATGTTTGAACAACTTAATATATATAGACATGCATATTTATTTACTTTTTTTACACACTACATATAAATGTATTTATTTAGGTATGTATTATTTATTTATTTATTTATTTTTAAAAACTATATATTAAATTTTGTACTCACTTGATGGAATTTGTTTCCCATAATCTTAAATATTTGTTGTACAGTTTTACATTTATTTATATTAATAAACATGCATAATTTGCATTCCAGTTCTCCCTAATAACCCATCTTAAAAGAAAGCATGCAAGCAAAAAAAGATGTTTGTAAACCACCAACACCACCATCACCAGCATCTTGTTTTTATTCTCATTTTTCCTGGAAGTGGCTTTGAGTGAGTGCTAATGAGCTGACCTGTAAATAAACACAGCAGGGCCTTGTGCTTCACCTTTCACCTGCCCTCCACTGATCTCAAATCTGATTACCATTACAGACTTCCATTGAGGACTTCCTAATGCATCTACTGCAGTAATCTTTCGCCCTAGTTTAGCTGCCTAGTTGTGCAAATATGAAGGCCTCCCAGAGAGAAGAAATACTTTTTACAAATATTTCTTACATTTTCTGAGTGACTTGCCTGTGCAAAAACCGTAGCCGTGATGATTTGAGTGGTTGTCTCTATGATGTTCAGGTCTCTACATATGAATCTGTGACTCCTTCAAAATAAGTGTTATATGTATTTGCAAAGGACCCCCTACCCACACATCTCAGTGTTTCTATAGTTACCCAGTTTGTCATTCAAAGTCACGTACACAGTCTCTGAAAGAGTATCCTCTCTGTATCTATGGTTACCCTAGCTGTCACTCACCCTCTTACTATGAGCCTCCACACAGGGGTAGAATTGCCGGAAGAGCTCAAGGTTAAAAAAGTAGGTCATGTGGTGATGACATTGGCTCTTCCTCATGGATCTGGTGTGGAGTTTCAGGTCCAGACAGGAGCCTTCTGGAAAGCGTAATCAACCATATGTTCCTTCTGTAACTGCAAGGAATAATTATAAAGTACCTGTGGTCCAGTCTATTATTTTTCTCTGTGTGCTTGGTATAATTAAAACAGCATTTATTTGATTGTTTTAAAAACAGTTCTCATTTATATGCATTTACAGTAATTCAGCAATGACAATTTTGTGGTAGCACATTTCCCACAAACAATTACAAAAAACATCACAGGAATAAATTACAGTACATTTTAAAATATATTAAAGATCCCCTGTGGTGAAAATCAAGTTTTTAATGTTTATATGTCTCTATGCGGTGTTAATATGCTTTGACAAACCGTGTGCAATTTCATTAGTCAACACCATTGCTGAGTATTTTCTCCTTTAAAACTGCAGTGGAAAAAGTTTCAAAACCACGGTTTGAAATCGCTGGTGTTTTTTACATCACAAACTACCTTGTAACCAATCACGTCAACGTGTGTGTGTGTGGGCTTTAGCATATCATTAACTATGCTGCGAAGCAGGGGAGTCTATATTTTTCTGTTGATATGAAAAATCGTGTACATTTAGCAATATAGCGGGTGAATAATGTATATGATGTATATTGCGATGTTATGATGAACTATATGCCTTTTTTATGCCTATAAGTTGTTCAAAGTGTATCTAAGGATGCTGATTTTCAGAGAGCGATACCATTGTGCAGCGTTTACTAGAGTAAAGTTGACCGAGTGGATCAGATAATCTGAGCTGGTGTGAGTGGCTAATTTGCATATTCATGGCTCCGCATTTAAATGAAGCAAGGGTGTAGAGTTACATTCAAGCTATTTTAAGGCATGAATAAAAAAGAAATTCACAGGAAAAGTTACGTTTAGGTATTGGGTAGGAATTGGCTAGGATTAAGGGATGTAGAATATGGTAATGCAAAAATAAAGCATTAATATGTGCTTTATAAGTACTAATAAACAGCCAATATCCTGGTAATATGCATTCTAATAAGCAACTAGTTAATAGTGAGAATTGGACTCTAAACTAAAGTGTTTCAAAAATAGTTATGAAAATTTTTAATTATTACTGTTTTTACTGTATTTTTTCATCAAATAAATGCAGCCTTGGTGATTAAAAAAAACCCATCTTACCTCAAACTTTTGAATGAGAGTGTACATTAAATAAAAACATTTGCAGCAACTATTTACTTGGTTTCCTATTTTATTGAACTATCACCAGTTTACTTGTTGTTTGTATATGCCATTTTGTAATTTTGTAGATGTATTTCACACTCTTTTCCCCTGAATTCTATTATATAATATCCTGAATATTGACATATATTGCATAAAATTATCATAATTACGTTTTCATCCCTTATGCCAAAGTTGGATGGGTCTATCACGTCCTCACAATCGCTTTCTCTATCTCCAATGATGTCGACGTATCATAAACATTTTAGTCATACTTAGTCACAGCGCTGGCTGATTTATTACATGTTCCTGTGCATCCGTCTGCTCTCTTATCATCCTGCTCCGCCTGTCACTATCTTATTTAATGTGTCTGCACACTCCAGTCTCTCCCCTTCTCTCCTTCCCCAGTCCATCCGTCCACCCCTTTGAGTCATCTTACAGCCTGGCTGTCCTGTTTACCGCTCTCGATTCATCATATTTACGCCTGTGTTCACGTGTCCCCTCCTTCTTCCAGATCTCCTTCAACATCCGCCCATCACTTCCGTTGAAAACGTTTTGTCACACTTAACTTGAGTCTTCGATCCTCGAGTGAGTCTGCGTCCTCCTGTCATCCATCTCTCTTTCTATTACACTTTCTCTTGTCACCACGTCCCCATCTGCCATTCCCACTCCTCTATTTCTCTGAGTTCTCTTTGATGTGTTCTTCCTCCTCCTCTTCCTGCTTGCTTAATTTCATTAAGCTGTCTCCCACCTGTCCATCCTTCACTCTCGCTCTGGTTTTCTCTCACTTTCTCTCCATTTCTCACCCACTCCCACCATTCTTTCTTTCCTTGGCCTCTTTGCTTGTCACCGTTTCAATACTCAGTGATTATTCCTGCTGGCCCCTCCATTAGTGAAGTCTGAGAAATTCTCCTCACAACCTTTTCCAACCTTATCTTCTGGTTACACAAGCTAATAAAACTTAAAGGTGAAGATTTTTTTTTTTTTTTGCTTTGGTGTTAAAAGTATAGTTAATCCCAAAAATGATAATCCTGTCATCATTTACTCACCCTCATGTCATTTCAAATCTATGTATGACTTTCTAATGTGAAGCACAAAAGGAGAAATTATGCAGCTAGGCTCTTTTCCATACTATATTATAATAATAATGCAATGAATGTTGACTGAGGCTTTCATGAGGCTTCATAAAGGTCCCCATAAATGCACTATAAAAGTAGTTTAAACAAAGTGTGCACCACATTCATTTTATTTATTAAGTTGTTTGGACTACTTTAATGTTTTATTCATATATTTTATCTTTATATTTTTATATATAGTCTGAACCTGTGCACAAAAGGGGACAAAAGATAAGAAAAGATTTGTGATTTATTCGAAGGAACAAAAAATTAATATAACCTCTCTCTCCTCCTATCTTTTGTCTCAGCTCTGCCCTTGCCCCTCTCTCCATTCCTTAGCTATCCCCTGACTGTGTCTAGACTTCTTATTAATGTCAGTTAGACTGTGCTGCCAACGATACTAAAATGAGCCTGGAGCATCGGCCAATAGTAGGTCATCATTTGTTCTTTGAGGTTCTGTATGCATTGCTTTTGTCTAGAACATTATGTGCACACATACACTAAGCTTAAGTGTACGCTCATGTATGTTCAGGTTAGCTTGTCATGAATGCAGTCTACTTTAGTATGTACGTACGTATGTGTGTGCAAGTGCAAATAAATGGCTATTGACTGGGAGGCAGGTTTTGTTTGTAAGCAGAGTTTAGCACCGGAGCATGACAATACAAATAGCACCGTGACTTTACATGCAGATTTGTTTATTTCTCTCTTTGCCAACATTGTATGAATGCAAACTCAGTGTTAGAGTAACACATTACATGCAGAAGAGTGCTTGAAAGCAGTCAGATTGAACTGTGCCCTTTATCAGCACGTTAATTTCACTGTAGTTGTGCCATCTGAACCCCCAATGATCCAATGAAGCGCACTGAAAAGGTCTTTCCTATCCTATATCCTTTCAAAGAGAAGTTCAGTGTCGCAGCCTTAGAAGACCGTTTTATAGGCTGCAGCTTACAGTTCACTTATTGTAGGGTCGGTCTTCTTGGAGTTTCAACCTTCAGTTGAGTGCCTTGCCCATAAGCACAATGGTGAGAAAGAATATCTATAATTCCTTAGTTAATAGATCATCCTACCTGTATCGTTCAATTCTTCCCCATGTTAAATGAGCCATTAAATGAGGAGCAGTGTTGATTTCTACCCAGGCATCACACTAGAACACTTCTTATCATGGTCAAAAAGAACCTGTCACTTTTCTTCCTCCATTTCCTTCTAGATCATCATCTTTTCTATTTCAGATGTCATTCTTTTTTTCCTTAAACAGCATCCTATCATGTCAGCATGGCCTAAAGCAATCATTCCTTTTCTTCCATTTTTCTGTCCTCCTTGTTCTCTTCCATCTATTCCATCTCAATAATCTGCTGTTTTCAGCCATGGAAGTGCCTTATTGTCTTTCTTCCGAACCCTCGGGAGCTGCCTACCTAGACAGCATTTTAAATATTAAGCTGTTCCAGAAGTATTTATTTCTTAAAAATGAAAATCTTACTGATGCTAAACTTTTGGACTTTTCACACAGAAAGCATTGTTGCGTCCCATTTTTAAAGTGTTTTACACATGCACTAGATAGATGGCTTTGACCGTTATAGCATATTTTATTGTTTTTTTCATCCTCATTGTTCTATTATGTTGCGTTCCCTCAAGCTTGATTTAAACACAAGAACGCATCCTGATTGAACAGTAGCTGCATATGTGGACAGTAGAAACTGTGTGGACCGGTTTGGAACAGAGCCTTTGTTTTCAGTCATCCTGTTGAGCTTGTTTCCTGAGATATTCTAGCACTTTCTCACCGATTTCACACCCTGACTGAGAACCTTATTTTCTCTATGTCAGACAGTCAGCTGACCTTCACACCTGAGCAGCGGGTCATGGCTGTTTACGGATTTATAGAGAGAGGGGCATGTTGGGACTTTTTTAAGGAGCTTGTTGTTACACTGCCTCCACCATCTACTTTTGCCATCATACAAAAATGATCGCTGGCCGCAGGTGTGTGCAATAATTTGAATGTGATATTTGGCTGCGTGGCATCAGATGCATATTGATTTTCATAGCACATGCCATGCGTGTAGGCCACCGCAGGTCATCTGTTCTTCGGCATGGTCTTTATTATAAGTTGATAATCATTTGAAATGGAATATATTTGCTCTTTGTGTTTCATTTAGGCCGACCGGAGCATCTGCGCACCCATGTGCCGTTGCCCCCATTGCCATGGTAACCATTACCCAGCAGCACTGATGAAAGCATGTCTCCTGCAGACGCCTCTATAGGTCCTCATTACCTCACCATGTGTGTCTGCCACCAACAGGGAGAGTGTGAGTGAGAATGTCTATGTGTGAGAGAGAGAGAACGAGGTGAAAACAGAGAAAAAAGATTAGGAATATTTATTGCGTTTAGAAGAGCAGAAGGGAAATAGAGGGATTTTATTATAGAGCGTTATGCCTTCTTAATCAAGATAGAATTTTTTTTAAAAACGTGCCTGCACTCAGGGTTATTATTTCTCTTTAAGCAATGTGTACATTTTGTTCCCATGTAATTACTCAGCTGTCAATCATCTGTTCATATTTATCTGATCTGATCTGTATAAAATTGTTCTTGCCTGCAAAGTATGTTTGAACATGAACAGAAATGGACAGCAACAGGAAGGAGGAGGACTCGAAGCATTCCTTTCTTCTCTCTCGGTTGATATTTAATCATTTCTTTAATTGCCTCAGATGTCACACTGACAGACCGCCCATGTTCAGCTCAGGTAGCATCTGATGCATATTTTACACATCAAAATGGCAAAAGCTCCAGTCTGATTGACTGACTTTATTTATCATGGCATTGAATATTAAGCGTAGCATCAGTTCTGGCAGGTCACGTTAGACAAGCTCGCATCAGCTGACACTCAGCTGATCCACGTCTACCTATAGGAATACGATGCCTATCACTGTATACATATATAAGCTCCTTCAGTATTATCAGCAGCTATCGAGTTTCTCAGGAGCTAATTACCCTCCTCCATCCCCAGCTCCTCCTCTCGTCCAGTCAGTATGGCAGTCTGATTCGCCTTGAATCAGAATAACTTCTCGAATTATGTTGTACTTTAAAATCTTGAATTAATGATATCTGCAATACATTCATGTTGGTTATGTTCTGTTGACCCTAAGGGGGGTTATTGCAGCTCTCCCTGCTCTTATCCATGCTAGGCTGGAGTTCTTGCCCAGAACAGAATCATACCGCCAATCCAAACTGTATGCAATTGCCAATCGTATTTGACGATAGTGGTCCTGACAGAACTGTCAGTTCAACGATTTTGTTTGAGACACTTTAGCAAGTTCACATTTCAGTTCAATTCAATTCACATTTCTTTGTATAGCGCTTTTCACTATACATATTGTTTCAAAGCAGCTTTGCAGAAAATGCATGCGTCTACATTACAATTTAGAGTGAAATGTTTTTCAGAGGTGACTGTGTCCAAGTAATGTCCATATTTCAGAAATGTACAGTTCTAAGATAGTACAAATCATGCTAATTAGCTAACATATATTAATTTAAGGAAGAAAAAAATATCTGATTAAAGTAATTATTATAAGTTGTGAACATAATGATTACAAAATATAGAAAATTTGGCAGTGGCACTCAGAGTTGGCATCATCTGAAGTCCAGGAGTTGACGTCATCTCTTCACAGGTGTTGGGGCATCTGAAGGCTTTGTAAGAGGCTGGATCCAAACAGGATCTGGCGTCGTCTCTAGTCTCACATTCCGAGATAAAACAGAAAAGCAAATGCTGTTCATAACATTTCGATCAAAGATAATCATGTGCATTTGATCTGATATGGTGTACAAGATTATGAGAGATGTATGTGAATGCTTGGCTAAAGAGATGCGTCTTAAATCTTGATTTATACTGGTATAGTGTCTCTGAGCTCCAAACATCATCAGGAAGGCTATTTCAGAATTTAGGAGCCAAATGCAAAAACTCTCCCTCCTTTAGTGGACTTGGATATTCTTGGTACAACCAAAAGTCCAGAGTTTTGTGACCTTAAAGAGCATGATGGATTGTAAGCGATAGAAGATCAGTTAAATACACTGGAACTGAACCATTTAGGGCCTTATAGGTCATTAGCAATACTTTGTAATCGATATGGAACTTAATAGGTACCAGTGTAGAGATGAAAAAATTGGTGTTATTATAAGATCATATTTTCTTGACCTTGTAAGAACTCAAGCAGCTTCATTTTGGACTAACTGTAGCTTATTTTTTGAGGATGCAGGACAGCCAGCTAGTAATGCATTACAGTAATCTAGTCTAGAGGTCATGAATGCATGAACTAACTTTTCTGCATCAGAAACGGATAGCATGTTCTGTTCTGTAGCTTAGTGATGTTTCTGAGGTGGAGGAAAGCTGTTTTTGTAACAAATAAAATATGATTTTTCGAAAGACAAGTTGCTGTCTAATATAACACTCAGGTCTTTAACTGTAGAGGATGAAGAAACAGTACATCCTAATAGATGCAAATTGTATTCTAAGAGCTTCTGTGTACAGGTTTTTGATCCAGTAAGTAATACCTCAGTATTATCTGAATTATAAGTAAAAAAATTAAGCAAGTAAACAAAATATCCTTGAATACACCTGTTTTTTTCTGCTTTGTTATATGTTATATCTGATCGACCTATGTCTGTCACTTATTCATTTTTAAATCAACTAATCTATCCCACATTACACCTCGTCCATTAATTGAAAAAAAGTTGAAATAAAATAAAATATAAATAGTACATGAAAAACTTAAACTTATTTCCGTTAGTTTCCAGTTTTTTTAAGATAAAGTACTAAAAATGGTAACAATTTCGATAATCCACTTTAGACATTCTACTAACTATAAGTAACTTTGCAACTACTTTGAACTACCAGTCGTTAGAGTATTAGTAGACTGTCTGTTTAATATCTGCTAATACTTTATTGTGTTGGTCCTCCAACAGACATTCTACTGACTATAAGTAACTTTGCAAGTACATGTCAACTTATTCTACTAACCCTAACCTAAGTCTACTAATACTCTGAGAGTTAGTTGACATCTTGTTGTAAAGTTACTTATGGATTAACGAGATGAAGTGTAACCAATATACTATAGCTTGAGTTAATAAAAAAAAATTATAATAACATTGAAAAAAGCACTTAACAAAATTACTAACTTAACCTAAAATGAAAGCTGAAAATAAAAGTTTAATTAAAATATTAATAAATACTATAATAGTATATAAATAATTCCAAAATAACACTGGTTTAAACTGTTTTCAGCGTCGTGTCCTTTTTTAAGGACAAAAACACACAGGGATTACAGATGAAAATTAGCCTGTATGGCTAAATCGGGCACATTTACATGATGGACTTAAGTGCTCCTGTTAATTATGTGCATTATCTCTTTTACAAACAAAAATAATAAAAAATAACATGAAGGAGATGATATTTTTCGCTATGCAGGAATTCTTATAGCCACTATTCACCCAAATAAATCTAATTTTGTCGAACTATGAACACTGGTTTTTATGCAAGTAAAGGAAATCGAATTGACATCAGAATGCTTTTATAGGGGTTTATTATGGGATATTTATGACGCCTCTGGCCTCATGTGGTTTTATGTGCTGCAGTTTGAGGCGTAAGGCAAACATTATAGATATACAAAAGGAAATAACACCTGTCACCTGTCACCATATGTGTTTTATGTGTGCTGGTCTAATACCTCTTGTATTGCTTTTAAAAAGTCTGGAGAGAACCATTTTGCATAGCAAAAGCACCGGGAGGTCATTGATATATTATTTGGCACTTTAAAAATCACTACAGTGACAATCAATCTATCGAGCTAATCCCTGAAACCACAACAGACTCAACAAAATAAATTCAATTCCGCCTCCTTTTAGCTCACCCATTGGCCTGTGTGCTTATTACTTTGTTTTGATACTTGTTTCATCTGTGCTGCAGAGACAATGGCTTGTTAGCCCGATCATACATCCCTTGGCGACAGTTGTCATCTTGGGTCGATATGGTTACAGTGATGACCTCACGGTGTCACCGTAATCAACAGGACAAACAAGAGGCAATTGAACGTTATTATAAACTCGCTGAACAAGAAGCCCTTCAGACTGAGTGGTTATGGACCGTTCCAATTTAATATGATTGGACTGGTCTCTGAGGACAGGGACGAGTTTATATGTCCACATGTGTGTTTCTGTTTCTTGAACCGTTTCGCTGATCTGGCTGATTGGTCCAGTGGGTTTATTAGCAGGAACTGCGCAGGAAAAGCTCCATGCTGACTATTTGAACTGGATTAGTTCAGATCACGCTTGGTTGGACCAGTGAGATCATGTGGAAGAACATACGAGAGGGAATTACAGACTCGTACAGAGGTACTTGTGTGTCATCAGACTGAATATTTTTTTCCTTTGAATTGAAGGTGCCAGAACGTTGTGCCCAGTTTAACCCTTGGCTGTGACCCATTGTGTGTGACATGCTGTTGACGTTTGCAACTTGCCCTGAAGCACATGGCCTGTGCGGGTTTGAAGAGCCATCCGGGTTGCCGTAGTTTAGTTGACACAGTGTGGGAACTCGATGCAGTGTCTCTCCCTCTGCCCTGTTCCCATGTCGATCTTTGAGCACTGCTCCCATAAACACACACCACACACTCATAGATGCACATCTGGCTTTGGCCCTCAGCTAAGCATTGGGCTATTATGTGTGTGTGAAAGAGAGTTAGAGGATTTTCAGAGCATGCACAGCATGTAGGCGTGAAGAGGCATATTCATATTTTGGTAGCTAACATTACCCCCGATCTGTTGAAAACCAGTCTTTTTAGAAAATAGCACAGTGTTTATTTACTCAACACAGGCTTACTGAATGTTTGCATGTGCTTTTATTGTGGAGGTTTGTTTGTGTGCATGCCTCCTTTGCATGCACACCTATCACAATAGAACAACAAAAAAGTACCATGGTGTTTTATATTTTGGGAATTTTTGCCTTTATAGGAAAGGACAGTCAAGTAGAGACAGGAAGCGATAAGGGAGGATAGAGGGGCACAGGATGTTTATGTATGCATTAGAAAGTTTATTTTCATGATCACGAAATTAATAATGTTACGACTGTGTAATAACTGGGTTTGTCCGTATTTGACCAAAACATGGGTTGAAACAGCCCGTAATTTTTTAGTGTGTAGTGCATAGCTCTTGGACTCAAATTAGTGCGTTTTTTTAATCTTCATTTTCAATCTGATTTGTTATGATTTCACAGGGGGCCTAAATGATTGTGTATTAAATAGTTGTGCACATTGTTTGTCTGTGTTTATTCTCTAGTCTGTAATATGTGATGGCTGGTGTGTGAGAATGGAATAGTTTGTCAGCGTCTGTATATGTTTGTCTCTGACGGCCCCCCAGAGCTGTTCTGTCATTCATTTGTTTATGTGTATGTGTGAGGTTGTGTGAATGACGTGTGCAGAGGAGGTCATCTCTCAGAGGAGCGAGAGGCAAAGAGAACAGGAGTGGAGGGTGGGGAAGGATGCTGTGCTCTCTCGTATGTTGCATAAGCAGATTATATTATGTAAGAGTTTTTTTTTTTTTTTTTTTGCCCCAAAGGGGGGCAGACAAATGCTTTTGCTTTAGTTTTTGGGTTGGCTCCTTCCACCATCCTGACTTTCTGCCCCAGTACCCCCACACACCCTCCAGTTCCCAGAATTCATCTGCATGTACTAGTGTTGGGGAGTAGCTAACTAAAAGCATAAATGCTGCTAATGTAACTACATTTTTCAGTAGCCTGTCAGTAGCTCAGCTGCTAAAAATAGTTGAGCTTTTACAGAAGCAAGCTTCATTTGCCAACAAGTTGCATTGTGGCGTGACAAAATGCTACATCACTGTTGAATTGTGTAAACAACTTTTTAGCTGACTGAGCTGAGTTTTTTGTTAAAAAAAATGTATTGGACATTTCATTTAATTAACTTAATAAATAAAACTTCACTTTTTCCCTGCAAAGTATTTTAAATGCTGCTACTCACCATGTTTTTAGGCATTTGGAATTTTGATTCCCTTTTATTCATTCGTTTGTTTGGTTGGTTTAGTTAGTTGGTATTTTATTTATTTATTTGACCATAATTAACTACATTTTTTCAACAAGTAAATAAACTACTGTTCAAATGTAATAAGGTATATTTCTTATTATTATTATTATGAGAGTTGAAAACAGCTACTTAATATTTTTGTGAAAACTGTAATGCATTTTTTTTCAGGGTTGTTTGATGAATATCAATTCAAAAGAACAGCAGTTTTTGTAACATTATAAAGAACTTTACTGTCACGTATGATCATTTTAATGCATCCTTTCTGAATGAAAGTATTCATTAAAAAAATTCTTACTGAACCCAAACCTTTGAACTGCAGTGTATGTATGCGTATAAAGCAACTTAATCTCTACCTTGTGTCTCAGGATTCTAGGCTATTATTTCAGTAGCCTTCCCAACATTGTTGTTTGTGCTGTCTGTGTGTATCTGAATACTTCTCTACGCTCTGTCAGAAAGCACAGGTTTGTGTTCCACAGCTAACTACCACTGCTCTGTCGCTCTCCATCTCTTCAAATGTACCTTGCAGTAATGTTATTTAACATCCACTGAGGACTACATGTGTGGCGGTGTATAAGCAGGCTATATTGAGCAGCAGATATCTGCTTACGTCCCACTCCTCTATACATAGCCCTAGATATTCCACCCTCGTGTTCTTCAGTACTCATCCACAGAGTTTCCCTCACCTTTCACTTGCTTTGTTCCCGCTGATCGATAGAATAAATGCAGTATTCAGTGTACTTTCTTTTTTTTCGAACAGTAGTGTATATCAACTGTTGGATATGGTTAGTAGACAAATTAATCTATAAGAATGTGAAAGTGTGTATTTTGTAAAAGTCTACAGGACCAAAAGTGCCCAAAGTCTCAGAAACGTCCACCAGTGGATTTCGTGTATGTTTTGCATTAGAATTCATCAAATGAAATCACCGGTATTTTTGAGCTTTAGTGTATATTTTTGACACACTGCCCTGTCCTTTAGCAATGTGCTGATGATGAGTGTTTCTCTGAACTTTGCGTGCTCTGCTGACCTCTTCCCTTAGGCAATCCTTCTGCCCTCGATTTTTATATTGATGCTTGCCAAAGCTGGAAAATAATGACATCAGTCATAATCTCTGTTATTCCCCTCGCCACTCCATTTTCTTTTTGTGCCTCTGTACATCTGCTTTTCAATCAACCTAGCTGCCACTCCCCTTATACTTTTTTTTTTTGTCCCTTCTCTTTATCTTTTATCTCCAAAGTGCTTTTTATAAAAAGTTGACTTGAATAATAGGCCAATATTTCAATTACATGACAACTCACCAGTAGTTTAATTACCATCAATCTTTTTTTGAACCTGTATGATTTTTCTTCTGCAAAACAAAAGAAGATATTTAGAAAAATGCCTGGGTTTTTCTTTTGTCCGTACAATGGTATTTTGGACCCCACTGACTTTCATTGCATAGGCAAAAACATTCTTCAGCGTATCTTGTATTGTGTTCCAATGAAGAAATGAAATATTTGGAACAACATGAGGGTGAGTTAATGAAGAAATAATTGTAATTTAAAAAAAACAGGACTCCACTGGAAGCGTCATTGCTTACCATCCTTGCGTTCTCCATGTGTCATGCTGTTAGCATTTAACCCCCTCAGCTGAGGCCCACGGTGGTCTTTAGGTGCCCTCCCTCTGTGCCGCCCCATTCCTGCTGGCACCCGGCCATTCACACACAGCTGCCAGTGGACAGACATTTCCAAACACACGAGCAGAGAGAAAAACACAGCTAAAATGTGTCCAGCTAAAGTACACATTGACTTTCACACACAGACCTGTGATAGCACAATGTTTTGATGCACACTATGCCACTGTATTAGCATACTCAACACAAGCTATTTGCATAATACACTTACATCCTTCTATCTGTAGCTATGTCTTATGCCTTTTCCAAGGCCATCTTCTCTTTTGATTGGTGAGATTTGCTCTCCAGACCTCTCATCCTCTTCCCCTCTCTGCATTACTTTCATGTTGCTTTAGTTCTTTATGACTGCCTTTTTCCCTCTGGACTGTTTATTGTTCAGTGTTATTATTTCCCCTTTGTTTACGAATAAGCAAAAGATCAATTATGATGCCTGAGAGCTCTCCATCCCATAGGAGATACTGTGCATCATTGGGGACCAGCTTCCTTCATTGAATGACCTTTCTGTGTGGCTTTCAAGTTGCATTTTAAGTGTCCTCATTGCTCATCTAATTCCCTCTCTCTTTTATCTGTTTCTCTCCTGTGGTCTTTCCTTTCTTCCCTTACTTGCTTATGGTTGGCTTGAGGATTAATATAAGAGGTTTTTAAGCTTTGGCATCATGACTTCCTGTTAATTTAGCATATTTAGCTTGATAATGTATTTATTTGCTTGACAGGTTATGGCTGGTCTCCTTGTCCTCAGGAAAAATGTAAAGAAGTGTTGTTGTTTTTTACATGCAGTGTGCAAATGTGAATCATTTTATTTGATTGAAAGGCCAAAATTTAAAGACTAACATTGTACCTAAACATTTTTTTTTTTTTAAATGCTGTTCTTTTGTTTGTTTTCACAAAAATATATTAAGCAGCACAACATTTTCAACACTGATTTTTTTTTTTTTTACTTGAGCACCAAATCACCATGTTTCTGAATTTTGAATTTTCTGAACAATTTCTGAAAGGTCATGTGCCACATTCTAAAATATATTAAAATGGAAAACAGTTATTTTCAACATTACTAGAGAAACTTTAAGAAACATTTGATATATAACATTTGACATGGTTTTCAAATATCAACCTCACACATAATAAAACATCCATCTCTCTCTCTCTCTCTCTCTCTCTCTCTCTCTCTCTTTTGTTGGAGGTAAGTAGTTGGTAGGCTAACTATTATTATTATGGACATATTTTGAAGACATCTACCCATGGTTGATGGTCTTGTGGTTTTCATTATGGAATTTGTATTTTGATTGTTGTACTAGCAGAAGATGTTGTCATATATATTCAGGGCTGTTTTGAGGTTCTGGCAGATTTTGACATTTGAGGTATCCAGTGGCCTGACTGAACATTATTAAAGGGACAGAGGTACAGAGATGTACTGCAACAAACAAAAGAAGGTACAGCCTTGAGGGAAAGCACCAGTGGACCTGGTTAAATCACTTTACACCTCCACAAGTTCATACGGGTCATTTTATAGATCACTGCTGCTGTTTGTTTTGTGTTATTATGTTGTTTTCTCTCCAGTAGTGTGGGTGGCTTTCAAAAAATGACAAAAAGAGCAGACCCGCTGAAAAATAAATAGGGATAATCTAAAATAGAGATCCTCGGGAAGTGGGAAACTCTTGTCAGTTTTGACAAGAAGAAAGTTACAAAAGGATGCAGTATAGGTCCAATCATGGAGAAGTATTATAAGTAGGAGGTAGAATAGTTAAAATTATTACTAAACATTGAAAATGTATTTCATGTTCCAGAACAGTAATAACTTTATGTGAACCACAGTGAAAAAATAAAATAATGATAAAAAATAGTGAAGGATTTTATCTTTGTCTGTGTTGACTAGGAAATGATTAGCAGTAAATTACCTCCGCTTTTTCGTGCATGTACTTTGACTAGGTAATGATTAGCAGTAAATTACTTCTGCTTTTTCGTACATGTATGTTTTCTTTTTTTTTTACATTGCTGCTTGTTATGGATGGAGCCTGGAGCGTAGCCTGGAGCGTCACATTTAGATTTCCATGATCAAATATGTTTTACCCCAAACTTCGCCTCTCTCTCCTCTCTCTTGTACATTTCACTATACTTCACACTCACAGTCATGGTGCGCAGCTGAATTCATAGATCCAAGCGTGTTTCTTATGCATGAGTAAGTGCCAGCCAGACAGTTAATTCCCCCCCCCCCCCCCCATTTTCTCTCTCTCATTCCCAGCCCCTATAGCTTCTCTTTGCACTTGCTTTGCTGCCTTGTTTGGCATCCTGTGATGGCCTGGATCCCTTCACTTGCACTTTCAACAGAGATAAGATTGCTTCCAGGCTAGCGTTTCATTTTGTGCAAAAAACAAATCAAACAGGAAATAGGTGTTACCACATTTGGGTGTAAGTTGATTAAAAAAACAACCACGCAGTCAAACCACGGTTTGCACAGTATTGTGGATAATTCTTATTTATGATGAGATGACACATTACAAGGGATCCCTTGTGAACTGCTTCAGAATTTATTTTCATTAGGCCTGCCAATCAATAAGAAATATTAAAATGAATTACATGGTATATGTATTAATTGTATAGGTGTAGTGTATATATATATTAAGAATTTATGTATGTATTTACACAATGTACATATGAATATTTATATCACTTATGTAGCCTACTGTATATATGTATTTTTTTCCTAAAGTATGGCTGATTGGAGAAAAATAACAAAATACAGAAATAAAAATGGAAAGAAATGAGTTGAGTATTGATTTGGAAATCAATCAATCAACCGATCGATCGATCAGGAATTGGTAGACCTGGAAGCCTTGCATATTCAGTTTAAAAATGGCCGCACCCGCTCTTAAATTGAAAATAAGGTGGATAACTACACAAGTGGTGTAAATCTCCTTCCATGGGTTGATCAGTTCTCCAGGCTTGGCCTAGCCTCTTCCCCCATGTCTGCTGTAATTAACCAGAGGGATTGGGAAAAGCTTTTCTAATTAACAGCCTGGAACAGCTCCTCAGAGTTTGAGGCACTCAGAGCACATCCCAACAACAATCCTTGGGCCAATCGGTCCACTAAAACAGCAGCTGCTTCCGAAGACAGGTGTGCGCACTGCGCACTTTAACTTGAATAAACAATGTCAGCCCAGGTGATTGCAAATTCATCCTGGAAGGCATTTTCTACCAAGGTTATGCAGCGGAAAATGCAGTCATTACTTATGTATTATCCAGTTGCATGTTTTTCACCTTGAGTTGCTAGGCAGCGGAGAGATGGTCCAATAGCTTATTCTTTTTGGACCACTAAACATTTTATGTAACTGTCTTGCCTTCAACTGTTTAACTGTCTTCTGGCTGAAGTTTTTTTTCTCTGATGGGTGCCTTAGCTTTTGCCATACAGTCAATTATTAAAAGTTCCTAGTTCCATGTCTAAATCCGTGGGGGTGAGTAGTAAAAGATGCATAAACTTATTTGTACTCTTCCATCAGTTCTACTGTGTTGGCTGTGTGCATCCAGAGTTTTTCCTCTCCTGTTTTACTGCATGGAAAACCATTCAGATGTGCTGGAATTTTTGAGAGCATGGATCTCTTGGCAGACTCCTGTGCCAGCTTGGAGTGGAGTAGCAATGTTAATATGTAATGACAGACCCTTTTTTAAGTCTGCTTTCAGCCCTCGCTTGCTCTGGGTGAAGACTCTCAGCAGGGTCTGGACGTGACTTTGAGGTTCTTTGAAGTAGGGTGGCAAGGGGAGACAGCAAGTTCAATGGTACATCAATTGGACATGGGCGTGCAAAACGAACACATTATCCTTTAGATCAAACTTTTTTTTTTTTTTTTCAAGGGGCAGGTCCTCAGGTCCTTCATAATTTACTCCCCTTCATGTTGTTTGAAACCTCTATGACTTTTTTTCTTAACTGTTAAACTGTCATGTCTAAGCAGTGGTTCAGATTAAAACAACATCGGACCCCATCGACTTTCATTGTATGGACAAAACAGTTTAACATTCTTCAAAAAATCTTCTTTTGTGTTTTGCGGGAGAGAGAAGGTCATACAGGTTTGGAACCACATGACAAAAATGTTCAATAAATAGTTACATTTATTATTATAATCATTATGATTGAATATCATCATAAAGAATTAATATGCCAAGTAATATATTCTTTAAACTAACTGTAAGCTGTTTATGGTTGCACTTTAATAGGTCCACATCCAATCAAAATTTATAGGCAGATTTCTAATTGACAATTCTGTAAATGCATAAACAACAGAAGTGTGATTTACTAGCCTAACAGATGGAAGACACTGGGGCTGGGCCAAATATTTTATTAGTATTAATCATATTACTAAGTGACAGATGAATGCACCACAATACTGTAGTTTGTTTGGACGTACAATTTTGATCTTCTTTGCCTATTTAATGTTTAGTTGCATTTTTTATTTACATTTTAGCATAGGCCCGCGTGACCCAGTTTCACAGCTTTCCCGTTGAGATCCTCTGGTTTAGCTAACTAGTTAAGTCTTTCTCTCTTCGGTATAAGGAAGTATGAGTGCTGACTGCTGAGGAGCTTTTTAGAAAACAAATAGTGCCTGAAAATCACTCTTGGCAGACGTATGAGTAAGTGGCATATCTGAGCTTTTCTCTGCTTGTTTGGGGTAGCTTTGAAGACTGCCTGAGGACTGATTGTTTTCAGAATGGAACCTGTGAAGCGGTGTAGGCTGATGAATGTGTAGGCTGTGAAAAACCGTGATAAGAGGAGCCTGATTGTGGGAATGGTCTGTAATTACTTGATCGTGTGAGACCAGCCATGCTAGTTTGCAATCATGCTCATCGACGTGAGCTGCTTTTCTCTATTCCAGAGCTTCTAGTTGGCTCGCAGAAAACTCATCTGCTAGATAGATAATAAAGTAAAGCAATTTGGATAATACAACCTGGAAATTACTAGATTTGTCTCTTAAGTAGTTGTTGCAAGGCTAATAGAAATCATCGAAGGATTTGACGCAGAATAAAACAGTTCATAAATCAATTTATTGAATGCCAGTCTCATATGGTCTAACATCTCTATCTTCTACAAATAGTTACCAGTACTTTCACACCCAGAAAATGTTATGTTTATGAGTCGACATAGATTAGATTAGGGCAATGATGCATCTGTGTGAAGTAATAAAACTATATCTTCATTCCAGGACAGACAGGTATAACAGAAGGTTCAGCGAGTGTAATCATATCAAAGTCCTGTTTAAGTTTTACAGCATGCATTTAATTATAAAGCAATTTCCAAGTGATGAGTTGGTGCATTGAATTCTCCATAGCTGCCAGTTGTTATTAGGCAGGAGTTATTCACATTCTGCTGGAAGAATTGTTTTTTTCACACTCTGCTATACTTTCTTAAATTACTTATCAGTATTACTAAGAAAAGTGAAGGGTACCTAGAAGAATTTAATGTTGTCTTTATGCACAACCTTCCCTACCATCCTCTATAATTTGCTCCTGGGAAGAACAGGTGTTTGATAATCTCTCTTTTGCTGTACTCATATTTGCTTTAACAACACATTTCATCCTTCAAGCTGTTTATAGACAAGCTCAATGTCAGGAGAGCAGCTCTGCCTCACATTTCTGCATGACATAATTCTATTTTGATCCACACATCAGCATTTTCAATTAGTTGGACAGTAGGATTGACGGCTTGCTAAACCCATTGTCAGTTAATCCATGAGCGTTCCCCTCTAACCCAACTAAATCACTGGCTCTCCATCCGGCACGGATTACCCCTCAAGTCTCATGGGGTGGGAGCGCTGCGGCTGCACTAATCTACTGCTTTCTCAGAGCTGGGATCATTAGCTGGATTGGAGTTCTGTTCCGTGGCTTGGTTGGAGTGGATTACAGCACCAGGTGTTGTCCCAGCTGATGAAGTCAGTGGTACGGGGTGGTATTTTGGGGTGGGGTTAGTGGACTCTGTTGTGAGTGGGTTAATGAGCTGATGGATGGATATGCTGTGTGCCAAAGGGATAGTTTACAGTAATCATTTACTCACTCTCATGTTGTTCTCATGTAGTTTCTTTCCTCTGCTGAACACAAAAGAAATCACTTTGAACTCCAATGACTTTCATTCTGTGGACAAAAAAGAATCACACTTATTTACATTTATTAATTTAGCAGATGCTTATGCAGAGCAACTTTTACGCTCACCATGACAAGGCCGTAACTGTCTTTTTTATGTTGTAACAATTTTTTTTATAAAGCCTTAAGAAATATAACAGTGAAGGAAATTCTGGGTCTAATTCTAGTTGAGAAATTATCATTTTGAACTATTTGCAAATAATTTTTGCATAAATTGGCATTAAAATTTGCACACATGTAGCCTACATTTATTTGAATGTCTAATATGTCGAAAATGTAAAACGTTTCTTGTCTCCTCACACTTAGTTTGGAACTCAACTGCATCAATCATGTAAATGCATATTTTCATATTTTCAAGGCCATATTAAGGAAAAAAAGTCAAGTAGTTTGCCTCACTGGACGTTACTGTCGGTCGTTTAAAATTTCTAATGCAAAACAGTTGACGTATTAAATGGTTCACTATTTACATTTTACCTCACTCTCTTTCAACATGAAACTGACGCTTTGCGCTGGAATTTACGCTCTGCTTCTGTGAACAGTAAACCCCGCCTACTTTGATTTGATTGGCCATCTCAATCATTTTGACATTGACGAGCGCTGTTTGACTGCTGAAGCAGATCAGACAAAAAGAAATTGTCGTCCTAACAACATACAGAGTGATGCATAATCGAGTGCCTATGGTGGTTATGGCACTGCACCATGGCTGCATTTATTTGATCAAAAATACAACACAACAGTAATATTGTGAAATATTATTGCAATTTAAAAGTTTGAAATACTATTGCAATTATTTTTCTATTAATGTATTTTAAAATATAATTTATTCCCGTGATGGCAAAGATACATTTTCAGCAGCCATTATTCCAGTCTTCAGTGTCACATGATCCTTCAGAAATCATTCAGATATGCTGATTTGAAATCTTCTTGCACAGCCTTAAATATTTTTGAATCACTCTGTTGTCTTCCTTTCAATTTTGAGTGTTTGAACTGGCTTCAGGCAGATGACAGTAGTAAACACTGTGCTGTGTGAAAGAGTTTAGCCTCAGGAAGCATTGGAAAGGTTCAGTGAGGACTCGGTAGTAGTGAAGGCTGATGTCATTGTGGGTTTTAGCTGCCAAATCACTGATGAGCTTGAAAATGGCCCTTAAAGGGCAGGGACGTGACTGTTATTAAAACCAGTCAGCTCTTGTAGGAATAGACCAAGGGTTCGCGTTTTAGTACTATTATTTTTTCCCTTGCCACTCTTCATTTTCTCCTCTGTCCTCAGTTTCTCTGTCCACCCAACCTCCAGTTATTATCTCCTCCTTTTCTAGTGCTTGTGCTCCCTTTCTATTCTCCTCCTCTTTTCCTTGATTAAGTGGAGATGGGAGCACATCTAAATTTAACCACACTTCATCTCCTTGCTCCCCTTGCTGTGTCTGATACTCTTATCCCTCTCAGACTAATGGTGTGAAATTGCTTATAATGTCAGTGTCATTTTTATATTGAGGAAACATGGTATTTTACCTACTACCTAGTTTTTCCAGCAGTGTTTTTGTGTGTTTTGTTGCACTCCTCCCTCCATCTCTCTTTTTTGCTACCCTTGCTATGTGCCTCAACCTTTTATTCATATTCCTCGGCTGTTCTTCTAACACTCACTCGCTTACAATCCTTTCCATACTGTCATCCTCTCCATTCTTAGGTTGGAAAAGACAAAAAAAACAAAACACATTTATGTTTCAAAAAAACAATGCAAAGTGAAGTGCGCTTAGGGGGATTAAGTCTGATACATGCCCTTTTAGGCCATAACGATACATTAAAAGCTTTGCAGACTTGTCGTCATAGTTTCCTGGAGAACCCTGATGGGTAGGTTGCATGGATGGATGGACAGATGAGCGACCTGCTTATTTTTGCCTCATTCTCATGGTGCCCTTGGCAGTCTAACCACTAAAGTTGCATTTTAGCCTTGCGTGGTCACGGCTGCTAACCTGTGCGACTGTGCTGCCTGGCTCACCCCGGTTGCTTCAGTCCCGCTATCACCCAGTCTGCTCAAACACCTGCTGACCTGGATTCACAGCGGCAGGCTGTCGGCTCGTCAGGCAGGTTCTGATCCAGAAGCACGGCAGCTTTGAGGAATGGAGTCTGCCAGCTGCATAAAAAAACAGACAAACTAAGACAAATGAGCATGTCAGAGTGCTCAGTGACTGCACACTGTACTCTCTGACCTTACCTGATTCACTGCTTCTCTGGTCTGAATGTCAAGGAGGTTTTGCTCAGCGGAAGAACTCCAGAATTGTTGTGTTTGTTAAAGCTCTGGGGGTGCTTGTTTTATATGATTTAAAAAGTATATCAATTGTGATAATAAAGAAGCAGAAATTGTAGCATGTGAATGTGAAACTACAGTGTAAGAAAAAAATCTGTTGCAAAAATAATGTCCTGGAAGAAAATTACTTGAACGTTTTCCGTTAAGTTTACAGACATTTTCTTCAACCCTCAAACTTAACAGAATGAAATGCGTAATTCAAAATACAGGAAAAACACCTGTCACAGATCAATGGAGAAAACTCCTTTAAATTAACACTGTATTTTTATTAACTACATTTTTAAATTTTCTAAGCAAAATGTCAGTCGTTCTTCCTTGTGCAACAAACTTGCTGACATGCCATGCAGGGGCGCAACTACCCAGTGTCAGAGGGGTATGCAGCAACAATTTTATTTATTATTTTAGCTTTAAATAATAAAGGTTTATTTTAAAGTATATCAGCCACTGTAGGCCTACCATAATTATACGGTATATATGTACATGTGTATATATACATAATATAATATATATGTATATTATTAACAATGTTAACAAATAATAAACCGTTACAAATTGACAAAACATTAACATTATCATTATAGCCAATGCAACATAATGCCTTAAAATGCAAAAGTAAGCCTATGTAACAATTTTTAACAAAAAACAAAACAATTTATGTAACAATTAGGGTTGGGCATCGTTTTGATTGTAACAATTCTGATTCCAATTCAGATTCTTCCTTTTGATTCCGGTTCTTATCGATTCTCGATTCCGATTCTTTGAGTGGTGGAGTTGAAACAGGTCACATGCTTATTTCACAGATAAGAGTAAAATTTTATTTTGATTCAATTGTTATTTAAAGTTTTACCTGGCTTTTTCAGCCACACTTTAGAGCACTTTGGAGCGCTAATGTCTGTTAACATGAATATTTGCAAGCCTCCAAGCACAGACGTCACACTTTAAATCCTACCTGTTGCCTTTCACCATCCACTTATTTAGCTGCTGTCGCATCCCTTGACATGCCATCTCCTTTTCCCTCTTTCTTTTTCTATTTTTAGCCCCCGACAGCTTTTTGCTTTATCCATCTTTTTCGACGACAACTCACTACTCGTACCTGCTGGCTCAGCGCTCACGGCGCCCCCGACTGCTCGCGATATTACCCCCCTCTTCTGTCAAAATTCTATGATGGAATCTTATGAGGGCGCCTACTCTTGCCTGTTAGTCCTCTAAAATGTTATATAACATTGAGGAAATGCAGAAATGATTTAGAAACGCACAACAGCAGCTACATATAGAAAATACCAAAAAGAGATTTTTTTTTTTTTTACCATTGCTTTGGCGCCGCATATGGCGCATACCCATTTTTTGCACCACTGATGCCATGTGTTGTGGGTGATTGTCATTGTGTTCTGGGTGAATGTTGCTAGTCATTTCTAGTTTGTTGCTAGGGTGTTGGGGGTGGTTGCTAGGTAGTTGCTTACTGGCCCAAGTCACAAGAGCTCACTTCTCAAGTTTACTTGATATTCTGGTCCCTAGTAGACAGATATGGCAGATATGGAGTCTTTGGTTGATTATGTGTCTGGTTGACTTGAATAGTTGAATAGTTATGACACACAAAGGAACTGAAGACATTCTAATGGGACCATTCATGTCTTAATTGTATTAAGCCCATCTTTGAAATTTGGTATGCCTGAAGTTCATTAGCTTCTGCATGAATACTCCCTGCATCTAAGAGCCAGTCTGATTAGTGCCAAATGGCTTTGGGTGGAAACCCCAGATAACACATTTTAACTACTGCAATGACATAATGTGTTTCCATCAGGAGCCTTTGTTGTGGATTCGATTTTAGGTATTAGGACATAAATAGGCCAGTACTGCAAGCAGACATTTTTTTTTAAACCAGTAACAGCCCCAGCAAGCATACACCTTTTATCTCCTCTTCTTTCCAGTAGGTCAGGCAAGGTGCCAGTTCCACCATAATTTAGCTTATGGTGTTTTATGAGTTATATGAGTTTCATGATCATTTCATCACTCTGAACCTTTGGGGTGAAATTCTTGACAATGAACAACTGTTTTTTCAAATGTTAATAGGCACAATTGCTAATCAATATTACCACATCATTGTATTTGGGAATTCTTTAAAACTTGAATATTTGCACAGCATTTCATTATGAAGGCCAAGATTTTAAGATTGCTACATAAAAGTAACTTGGATACTGAAATATAGCTAAGTCAAATTCAAAGCTAGCAATGATTTAAAATAAATACAAAATTTAGGATAAGAGAGGGGGAAAAAACTGGGATATTTTAGCATCTGACAATGGCAATACACAGTCCAGTACTGCTGGTCAGTGATGTAATGTAGAATGTGGCTGGTTTATTCTGAATAGGCCATAGTTCATAGCACTGTTCATTTCCTTTAGATGGCATTAATGTCCAAATTTTGCCTCAGTGGTTTTGTGAAAAAGTCATTTCATGCTGAAACATGCCACATTTGTTTGGACTTAAACCTAGAGACATGCTTGAACACAAAGCTTTCTGTGATGAATGAGATAATTTCCATCTTGCTTTGTTGCTAAGATGCTTTACTAGAACAGCTCTTTGTAGAATGACATAGAAGTTTTCTTCATTTGTGGTTCACATGGTGCTTAATGTTTTTCTTTTTTTTTCCCCAAGGACCCTTCAGTGGCCAAGGTCAGTGGTGGGAGGAAGAAAACAGTTTCCTTTAGCAGTATTCCATCAGAAAAGAAGGTGAGCAGTGCTGCAGATTGCCTTGCCTTCATGCAGGGTGGCTGTGAGCTAAAGAAGGTGCGTCCCAACTCGCGCATCTACTCGCGATTCTACACTTTGGACCCTGAGCTGGCCTGCCTTCGTTGGGAACCCTCCAAGAAAGATGGTGACCGAGCCCGACTTGACATCTCCACCATTCGGGAGGTCCGCACTGGGAAAAGCACAGAGACCTTCCTCCATAACGGCCCATCAGATCACCTGGCTGAAGAAGCAGCCTTCTCCATCATTCATGGTGATGAGTATCAGTCCCTGGACCTGGTTGCTCTCTCTGCTGATGTGGCCAACATCTGGGTGACAGGGTTGCGGTACCTATTGTCTCACCCTGGGGCCATTGGAGGAGGGAGTGGAGGGGATGGAGGGATGGGAGAGTCCAGCATTGGAAGCAAGATGAGGCAGAACTGGTTGGCGGCAGAGTTTGCTCTGGTTGATGAGGATGGACACGAAATCGTGTCTGAAGATACAGCAGTGGCCACCATCTGTAAACTCTGTCCTGGAATTAAGGAGGCAAAGGTAACACATGTCCTTATTGTTCAGTTTATCAACCACAAAATCTTGCATTTCATGAATAAAGGGTTTCAGAAAAATCCAAACAATACTGAATATGTGACTCCCCAAATTGAAAGCAATCAGAAATATATATACTGCAGCAGTTTCTATGTAGGACCCATCAAATAAGAATCATAGTACTGTCCTATAGCAGTGAGAAATGAAAAAACGAGCGCTGAGAGAGCCATAAATGTGAACAGCAATATGATTAGTTGAGAAATTAGATGGCTCTTCCAGAGCTAGTTTCTCTTTGCTTGACTTCTTAGGGTGTACTCCCACTAGGCACGGTTGTCTTGTACCATGCCCTGGCACTAATAGACCTCGTAATAGATTTATAATTTATGCTGCGCAGCTATTTTCACTTGAATTGTGCTGCACGTATCAGAAGATTATTATGGAGGCAGCTGATGTTAGTGGAGGAATTTGCAGCTTTATTCGCAAACTACAATTCCTGTTCATCAATAAGGTGAGAACCAGACCCGTTATAAACCTAAATATACTAAATTTAATTAAATTAATTGAAAAGTGTACTGTCAAAGTAGTAATAGAACATGTTTGCTGTCTTAATGATGGCAGTGGCTCACAGCTGTTCCGTGCTCTGGCGCGGTTAGCGCTACATGCGCACTACATGCATTCCACACCCAAGCCTAACTGAACCGTGCTCTGGCCCACCTCTTCCAAGCAGGCCAGGGACGGTTAAGCAAACCGCGCCCGGGCACGGTAAGGAGCGATCACACTAGTCAAATGAACCAGACTTTGGGGGTCAAATGCCTTCGGGCACGGTTCAGATCGCCTAGTGTGAGTACACCCTTAGTCAACCCTGCTGAGGCGCACAGCAATTGTTGGGTTTTGAATATGGCAGTAGATTCATATGTGTGTTTGTGTGTGAAATGGACAGCTGGGGACAGGAGGAAGACAGACCGAAGCCACAGGGCCAAGTCTTTGTGACAGCGGGTGTGAGGCATCTGCTTCATGTGTCTAGAGAGACAAGTAAAGGCAAAAAGGGCAAGCAAACAGGGCTGAACAGGAATGACTTGCTTTGCTTCTGGCCATGTCCTAATCTTAAAAAATGCTGGACACGATATAGGCCCTGTGAAGAGCTACTGTCCCTGAATTTGTTTGACTTGTGACAATTTGTCTCTCAAGATTCAAATCACTATATGCTGCGAGCTGCTTATTTGATGTGCTTCTTGTCTGTGCAATAGTGTGTAACTGTGATTGCTCATTAATTGGAAGAAATTAACCCCCAGCATTTCTTATTCAAGTAACAAAAACTGAAAAAGTGATGAGACAGGCTTGCAACATAAACAGATGATAATTACAGTAGACTGCAGAGCTCTCAAGGCCTTGGTCATCAGTGATCATCTCTCACTTGACAGCAGTCCTTGTGTTAATTTATTTATCATTCAGTATATACTTTCAAATTCAAAGCAAAGCATCCCCCCTTGAGCAGTAGCACAATGGTCATAGTTTATAAATTGATCCTTTCCTAATCACACTTTAAAACAACAGGATTTGGGTTACTAGCTCAAATTGTTATCCATAAATGATCTAAAACTTAAATACATTAATAACTCTCTTTCTTTATTTTCTTTTTATCAGGTGCGTTTGCGCTTTAAGGAAATTCAGAGGAGCAAAGAAAAGCTAACGTCTCATGTTACGCTGGAAGAGTTCCAGGAGGCCTACTGCGAGTTGTGTACACGACCTGATGTCTATTTCCTGCTAGTGCAACTCTCTAAAGACAGAGAGTGCCTTGACGCTCAGGACCTGCGTCTTTTCCTGGAGACGGAGCAAGGTCTGTCATTGGCCACCAGTGAGGGCTGCTTAGAGCTTATTCGCCGCTTTGAGCCCTCTGCAGCTGGACGTGAGCGAGGTTTACTGGGATTGGATGGCTTCACCCGCTACCTACAGTCAACTGAGTGCCAGTTGTTAGACCCTGAGCATCAGAATGTGTGCCACGATATGAAGATGCCCCTGTCTCATTATTTCATCAGTGCCTCCTACCGCTCCTACCTGCTAGATGACCAAGTACATGGCCGGGCTGATCTTGGGGGGCTCACTCGAGCCCTGCAGGCTGGCTGTCGGTGTCTGGAGCTGGGGGTTACAGATGGGCCAGAAGGGGAGCCACTATTGGGTGTAGACTATGGTACAGATGGAAAACATCATCACCACCACCATCACCACCATCACCACCATCATGGCTCTGTTACTCTGCGCAGTGCCCTAGAAGTAGTCAACAAATATGCTTTTCTCACCTCCCAGTATCCTCTGCTGCTGCATCTATGCCAGCGTTGCTCACCTTCCCAGCAATGTACTCTTGCGCAACACCTAAAAAAGGTTTTTGGATCCAAGCTCTATACCCCTGAATCTCTGCCTGTCAGTCTGGGAGGTCGCGCAACCACTTTGCCCTCTCCAGAGCAGCTAAAGGGAAAGGTGCTTCTTGTTGGAAAGAAGCTGCCCCCAGAAGAGGAAGGTTCTGAAGGAGAGGTATCTGAGGAGGATGAGGAGATTGGTGGCGGTGGTCCTCTGGCTGGCCGAAGAATGACTATCCCTGGGGAAGAGGAACTAGGGGTGGTCCTTGTTGTCCCCCCACCCCCACAGCCAAGGCGCCTCCGTTTGCGGCGTGAATTGTCCGATCTCGTTGCCGTTGCTCGTACTGGAAGTCGCAACTTTTATGCTCACCGGGCGAGTACTCAGCAGTCCCAGCAGCATTCTCCCCCTTCTACTCCTTCTACACCAGGTACACCGATGACACTAGACCCACCCTACTGGACCCTGTGCTCTCTCGGGGAAGGGGAGGCTGGACGGCTTGCTAGCGAGAGCCCAGAGGAGCTTGTGAGCTTTACCAAGCGCAATCTAACCCGTGTGCGGCCAAGTTCAGTAAGGCTAGACTCTAGTAACCCAAATCCACAAGGCTACTGGAAAGGAGGAGTGCAACTGGTTGCACTCAACCAACAGACGCCAGGTGCCATGCTAGACCTGACCCGTGGCCGTTTTATGCAGAACGGTGGGTGTGGGTATGTGCTTCGTCCAGCAGTCATGCGAGAGGAGGTTTCCTACTTCAGTGCCCAGTCACAAGGCTGCGTGCCTGGTGTACCACCGCAAACACTCAGGGTGAAGGTCATTAGTGCCCATAGTCTACCCAAACCACAAGGCTCTGGTGCCAAAGGAGAGGTCATCGACCCATATGTGGTGCTGGAACTGCATGGTGTGCCTTCAGACTGCACAGAGCAGAGAACTCGCACTGCTGCCCAGAACCAGGATGACCCACTGTTTGACGAAACATTCGAGTTCCAGGTGAGAGAGAAAGACTACCATCTCATGAATGTCAATGATTTTGACATTCATGAAAAAATCGTTCTTCCATGATTTTGGAAGACTTTATAAAACTAAAGCCTCCTTTTCACTATCTCTGAGATTCACATACGATTTTTGATTTTGCCCCCTAGTGGCAGTTACATTGAACTTTCAGATTGGTTGTGAAGCAGCTGTTTACCCTCTGCAGCCATGACCTTCAGAGATATATATAAATATATCCAGACAAAACAAATGACCGACAATGCATCTGAAAGAAAAACATAGTAGATTTTCTATGAGTAATCAATGTAAATAATTATTAAACAATTCTAAAATAATTATTACTGACATAATTATTTATAACTGCCCATTTTACAGAATCGTGTTTTTGAAAACAAAAATTTCACATACGAATATGATTGAGATGAAGGACTTAGGGTCTGTCGTTTGATGTTTGTCTGGGTTAGTGAAAAGATTGCATAAGAAAGAGATTGATAGTTGAGACATGGGATGTATTACATGATACCTTGCCCAGTGGGTTTTTTTACCCTGTGTTCTGTGGTGTGGTCACTGGCATGCAAAGGTGAGCTTCTCTGTGTGTCTTGAGGGCAGAAATTAGAATTATCTAGTCAATGAGGCAGCAACTGAGCCATGTCTCACTAATTACCTTCTGCATGCAAAATTGACACAGTTCCGACTGAGCTCAGCTATGCCATATCATATAACATACATATGTTCTCACTGACCTCCTTCAGCAGGTTGTAATGATGCATTTGATGCACAAGGTGATTTCAATGCATGGTATGTTTTACTGCCGTTAGGTAAAAATCTCACTGACATTTGTTTCTGTAACAAAAATGTTATTGTTACTGTTTTTGTGGGTGTTTTTTTTTTTTTTTTTTTAAATAATATAAATTAGATTTTCTCTCTATGTATTAAGACAGACATATCCTGATAGTATGTGGTGAGTTTAAATGTTAGCTCTCACTGGTTGCTACACTTGCTTTCATTTCTTAGCATGCATTAGCCTGAGCTGACAACTATAACAGATTAACATATATAACAGTCACATATATGAATAACATGAATGTATTGAGGACTGACCTGTCATCCACAACAAGAACGAGGTTAATGGATGCAGTCTGTACTCATAGTTGCACAAGGATGACGCAAGTGTGTGCAACTTAACACAACTCTTCTTAGATCCGTAATTAGGGAAGATCTCCATCAAAACTTAATAGCCTGCTAACACAAAAGCTCCTGCCCTGGATTGTAGTTCAAACCTATGGTCTATATAACTCATTGCACTGCTGTAGAAGTGGGGGCCAGTTTCTTCCAGCATAATTATTTTTCAATGTTGTGACCTTTCTTTTAGCAGGGCCTAATTACACTTGCATGCCAAATTTAGACAGCTTTAAAGATGCAGATCAAGGTAGCTTCCTGGCGCAGGCGAGGGTTTATTTTACCCATGAAATCCAGCGCAAAGAAGTGGACACAAACATTCAGGCTCAGAGCTCTGGGTGTGAAGCAAGACTGCTTGAGCCAAATCCGTAAATTTGACAGTTCATCTGAGGAGAGTTAGTGTGTTTGAGTGAATTATCTTGCAGTCATTTTTGAAGTATAAAAAAATGTTTTTGTCAAGAATACTAGTTTATATCAACAAGTACAGACACATTCAAGCACTCCATAAACATGCTGTTATCATGTAATTTTTCATTGATTTTTTTCATTGAACCAGAATCCATCAGTTGTGTTTACTTGTTATCCAAAAGTTTCTTAAAAAAGCAATGTGCACAGGCATGACAGCTCTGTTTGTCTCTTGTCCCTTTTTGGTCACATTAAAAATCCTTGTAGAAACTACGCACACACACACAACAAACCAGGGCTGCGTTTCCTAAAAGCATCATGAGCTAAGTTGATAGAAGAGAGACCATTGGTGGAAAAGGTTCAACGACCTACTTAGGCTTACGATGCTTTTAAGGAAACACAGCCCATAACTGTTCTCATTATAAGACAGAGTTAAATGTAAACATGTTCTGATATTGATTGTCACAAAAATATGATTTTTGAGCAAATCTCCATATACAGTGCTGGTCAGAATTATTTGCCCCCTTGGTAAATATGATCAAAGATGGCTGTAAAAAATAAATCTGCATTGTTTATCCTTATGATATTTTATTTATTTTTAAATGCAAAAATATAGCCTTTTATTTAAGTAAAAGAATTGAAAGTGGGGGGAAAATCACATTATGAAATAAATGTTTCTCCAAATCACATTGGGAACAATTATTTGCCCCCTTTTATTAAATACTTTTTGCAACCTCCAAGATAACAGCTCTGAGTCTTCTTCTATAATGCCTGATGAGTTTGGAGAACACCTGACAAGAGATCAGAGAGCATTCCTACATACAGAATCTCTCCAGATCCTTCAGATTCCCAGATACATGTTGGTGCTTCTTCTCTTCAGTTCAGCCCACTCATCTTCTATAGGATTCAGGTCAGGGACTGGGATGGCCATTGCAGATGCTTGGTTTTGTGCTCAGTGACCCATTTTTGTTTTGATTTTGATGTTTGTTTTTGGATCACTGTCCTGTTGGAAGATCCAAACATGGCCCATTATAAGATTTTTAGCAGAGGTTGTCAGGTTTAGATTTTTTTTATCTGTTGGTATTTGATCGAATCCATGATGCCATGTATCTGAACAAGATGTCCAGGACCTTCATTTTCCAGTATTTCATTTTACACATGGGGTACTTTTTTATCCCTGTATGAACCAAACCCATATTAAGTGTTTGCTGCCAAAAATCTGTTTAATCTGTCCATTGAACATTTGAAAAGTAACTGACACTACTGGACCTTCAAATGGTCTATGGTCAGATGAAACAAAACAAAAAAAGCTTTTTTGGCAGCAAACACTTAATATGGGTTTGGTGCACACAGGGATAAAAAAGTACCTCATGTGTAAAATGAAATACTCTGCTGGATATTTAATGCTGTGGGCCTAATTTTCTGCCAGAGGTCCTGGACATCTTGTTCAGATACATGGCATCATGGATTCGATCAAATACCAACAGATAACAAATCTAAACCTGACAACCTCTGCTAAAAATCTTATAATAGGCCATGTTTGGATCTTCCAACAGACCAAAAACAAAAAAATCAAAATCAAAACAAAAATGGGTCACTGAGCACAAAACCAAGCATCTGCAATGACCATCCCAGTCCCTGACCTGAACCCTATAGAAGATGAGTGGGCTGAACTAAAGAGAAGAAGCACCAACATGTATCTGGGAATCTGAAGGATCTGGAGAGATTCTGTATGGAGGAATGGTCTCTGATCTCTTGTCAGGTGTTCTCCAAACTCATCAGGCATTATAGGAGAAGACGCAGTGCTGTTATCTTGGAAAAAGGAGGTTGCAAAAAGTATTTAATAAAAGAGGGCAAATAATTGTTCCCAACGTGTTTTGGAGAAAAACATTCATTTCATAATGTGATTTTCCCCCCACTTTCAATTCTTTTACTTCAATGAAAGGTTAGATTTTTGCTCATTTTTTTAAATAAAATATCAAAGGGATTAACAATGCAGATTTAATTTTTACAGCCATCTTTGATCATATTTTCCAAGTGGGCAAATAATTCTGACCAGCACTGTACCTTGCCTTTCATGCCGAAGCTAGAGGACATTTGATGCTTTAAAATTAAGATATCCTTTAATACATTTAATAGATAAAGTTTTTGTTGTTATTATTATTGATTAGCTTTTTGTTAGATTGGACAGTAGAGACTTTGACAGGAAAGTTCAGGGAAAGAGAATATATATTTCTGTATTTATTGCATGTGTTTACTCTGGACAATGTTTGTGTTTGTCATGTTCAAACCTGTTAAATGCTCTGCACCACTGCTCTTAAAGAAACAATAGACTCATAGACTGCAAAAAAACCTAGAAGTTTAATTAAGCACTTTATTTCTATGAAAAGAATAATTATTATCTTTTTTGGCTAATAGAACGTAAAGCAACGAGAAACGTAAAGAACGTCTTATCTCTCACAAGATAACAGCAATAGTCTTACAGTATGTATCTCCAGCTACTTTACTTCCATGTTCAGTAAAAACCTTTTGAATTGTTTTTTACACAATAGAAATACTGTTCTGTAAGTAGACAGTGATAAAAAAAAAGTGTGGGTGAGACTTGCCCTTGGTGCTTATAAATTTAAATCCCTGCTATTGTGATTTAAACCAAAGACTGTGCCATATGGTTATTTGAAGAGGAGGTTTTGTGAGGGATCCAGTGAAATCACAAATATATCTCTCACGCACACACTTATTCTGTCCTGGGGGATTGTGCGTCTTGTTTGAATTTGTTTGTTTCTTGTTGCTTGGAGCTCGAGGACGTCATACAATTATAAGCCATGGGATGGTGTACACCTATCAGAGTCCCACTAACAAACACACACATGCACACACGCACAGGAGCAAGTGTGCATCCCCTGGTGGGATCTAATAGAATGCTTTTGCATCTCTTCCTGTGGCCTTTTCCACTAAACGCATAAGTCACTGAGAGCTCTATGCCCCTAAGGATACCAGTCTCACTGTCAAGTAAAGTCAAATTTATTTGTATTGAGCTTTTCTCAATACAAATCTTCTCAAAGCAGCTTTCATGATTTTCATAAGGTTTATAATATTTTATTATCATGCCTTATAGTCACATTTAATAGATCATAGCTGGGTGATAATATAGTTCACATTTTGTGACAATCCAAATCCAAGCAATTTAGATTTGCTATACATCACTTTTTGCGAGCATACTGTATGTATGCAGATAAAGTTGGACATACTTATATAACTTAATATAAAGAGCTGGCTGATAATGTCTCTTTTGGTATGTAATATGTGTAAACATGCTACCATTGTTTTAACATGGTATTATCATGTCTGAAAACATGGTAATATCATGGTAAAGTTCATGAAATTTGTGCGTCCATGAATACAAATGTATGTGATTTCTGAAGCGTGAAGTACGCTGAAAAAAAACAATAATTAAAATTTACTTAATTTTTCTTTGGCAAGTTTTTGCACGCATATTTTTAAAGTAAATTTCACATATGGAATTAAGTAAACTCTACTTAACTAAGTTAATTGAAATTAACAAAGAAAATAAGTAATTTTAACTTGACTAGTATAAGGTTGAGTAATATCTATTTAGTTGAAGTTTCCTTTGCAATACATTTCACTCAAACAATATAACATTGAATTAAACCATACTAAGTTAATAATACAATAGATATGTGAGACACCATATTTACATTTCAGACATCATATCTACATTTCAGAAACTACACTGCATGTGAACGCAGAGACCTCAATACTTGGTAGACAATACACAATGACGGTAACATTTGATGGATCGTTTTTGTTTGAATGTGTCATTTTGAGTAGAAAATGAGCTCCAAATGTCACAAAATGGCAAGATACTAATCCTAACAACAAAAGCAATGATAAAACAGTGTAAATACAGCTGGAAAACATTGAAAAATCAACCTCATTAATTATTCAAGGCCCAGTGCATGATGGGAACGCCAATATCAGAAAAGTTTAGTAATTTTACTTAATTTTATAACGTTGATATTTATGCTTTAATTTCTAAACACTTGAATTGAGTACTAATATAGAATTTACTTATTTTTTTTTTATTCTTGCCTGAACTAACTTTTTCATGTAGAAATTACATTGTTTTTTTCTGTAGTATTTACTTCACCACAAAATCATTTTTATCAGTGTAGGTTCATCAGTGTAGGTTTATCAGTGGATGTTGCACACCTGACTTGAACTATTTTCTCTTGTTTAGAGTTGTTCAGGAATCTGTGTGGGTGCCTTCTGCCAGCTGAGGCGTTTTATCTTTGTTGTCTGTGTTTTCCTGCCAGATTTCTCTTTTTTTTTTTTTTCTTTCCTTAGTATGAATATGCATATTCAGTGTGACATAACTCTTTTGTAAGTGTGTTCATTTACAAATGTCCTCACAAGGATTTTGGATATTGCCAACGTTGTCCCCGTAACATAGGGTATACATGAAACACACACACACACACACACACACACACACACACACACACCTTCCAGGTGCCATTTTTCACAAAGGAAGCAATGAAATGCAGACTTCCTGTTATTCTCAATGTGTCCTTTACATGCTAATACAAGTATGCTTATACAGTACAAACCAATAGTTACACATTCATTTTTGTACTTTGTTTCGACCTGTTAACAGTCCCTCAGTTATTTATGTTATGCAAGATGCATGGTTTTGTTTAATTGCGTCCTTGCTTATGTATGCGTGTTTGTCCTACATAGCCAGATGCCCAGGTGATGTTGTGTGTGCATGCTAAATATTTCCATATTTAAATAGATGAGACTGTGGGAAATGCGCTTTATGCAAATTATCTTTGAACTACCATATTCTGCGGTGTTGAAGTTGCACATTTGGCTCATATTTTAAAGGGACTGGTCATGTGTTAAGTGTCTCTTTACATATCCTAGATATTTCATCTGTAGAAATTTTAGTTCTAAAAAATGTTGCCCACCTGATGAGGCTGAATAATACACACACCGTTTTCTCTTTTTTAGGTGAACATGCCTGAACTAGCCCTGCTGCGTTTCGTAGTTTTGGATGATGATTATATAGGCGATGACTTCATTGGCCAGTACACCATCGCCTTTGAGTGTCTACAGCCTGGTTACCGCAATGTGCCCCTTCTAGGCCTCGCTGGAGACCCTTTGCTCCATGCCAGCTTGTTTGTACACGTCGCCATCACTAACCGCAGAGGTGGGGGAAAGGCCCAGAGACGAGGTCTGTCCGTCAGGAGAGGAGTGCGGCGTGGACGAGAGTATGTCACCCTGCGTAACACAGGCATCAAAGTGCTGGATGACACTTTCCGCCCAGCCGGCGGACCTCTGCGAGAAGCTACAGACCTGCGAGAGGATGCGCTGGTAAGGGAGGTGGTGCGTGTTCAGACAACAGTAATACTAGCAATTGAACTTCTTCAATACTTGGCAGCCACACCCTGCTGAAAAGACCAGGTTACATTTTCCATTCTAGTTCAGATTGGTTTATGTTGATTAGTGTGGTGTGGTGTTGGTTGGCCTGCATGGTTTTGCCATGTGATGCTGTGTGATCAAGGAAATCCTGCTGGTTAAAGGGATAGTTCACCAAAAAATAAAAATTCTGTCATAATTTTCTCTCTCATGTCTTTACAATCCTATAACACAAATTGATCCAAAAAGGTTGTAAAACAAATCCATCTGAATTGGGCCGTTTAATCCAAGTCTTGTGAAGACATAGCTTTAAATGATGACCAGATTTAAATTTAGGCTTTAATTTACATCTATGATGGATCATATTCAAATATTTTATTTATGAATATTTCAATATTCATTTCATATTCTTTCTATAATACTGTACGAAGGCAGCTTACATTTTTCTGTTTAAATGGATGTAGCTGTGATTGGACAAGGCCACATTAGGGTCAGGGTAGCACTGGCCCGCCCAGATTGACAGATGACTTACCCAGTCAAAACTTTCTGAATGTAATGGTTTGGAAATGGTGAGCAAAACAATTAAGTTGCCTTTTGTGAGTGCTATCAGTGCATCGTGCAGATAATTGCTCTTGTTTGAGTAAATATGTCTCATTCACTAATAACATGGCCATGTCACACACTGAAAACAGATATTATAGTGAGACATTAGGTGGATTATTGTAATAGTTTTCTTTTTATTAAACATTTGCTTGGCTCACAAGTAATAGGTTCCACATTCTAAATTCTCTCACCTGAAGATTTTGACCTCTTTACTTGTTGCAAACCTTTGATGCAGAGTCTCTGACTGATTCTGATGCTTTTGTTTGATAATCAGCCGGTACAGCTGACATGAATTTCCGGCCTAATTTAGATTTCAGTTCTGAACATGTAAAAACCAGACACCACCACACCTCCACACTGGAGTTTGGCCATCCATTGTGAAAGCAAAGCTCGGTTTACTTGCCATTTCTGGGGTTTGTCTTGAGTAAGTAATCAACACGCTCACTCACACATTTCTAGCATCTTGATCATCTTGATCTTCTAGCATCTTTTATCTGAGTTTTCAAGCAAGCCCTATAAATAAAACCAAGCAAAAAACAACAGTTTTGCTGGCCTAGACTCTGCAAAGTCATGGTATGATTGGTGATGGTAAGGGGAGGAAGGATGGAGGGTAGAGTATCAGTGGGGGGGTCAGGTGACAGGACTGGGATCAGATGCCACCACAGTGTGTTGTGTGTTGAGGGATAGGAGTTACTCCACGTTCATAATTACTGTGTTCACAAAAACCTGCTGATCCCAGAGATACACACACACAACCAGACAGTGACCCCAAAAACTATTTGAACTATTGCTTTAGTGTTATCTTTGCAATTACTGTTAACCATCTGGTCCCAAGGCCAGAGATTTATGAATCTGTTACCTCACACACCATGTATCTCTTGCCTTGCCATTTAAACATATCAGACTTTTTTGTTACATTTTTGTAATATTTAGCCCAAAATATGTACTTGTTATCTTTCATTAAGTTAAATGTCACTTTGTTTGATATTTCCTATCTAATGCAATGACATTCATAATTTTTTAGTCTCCAAATACTTTATGGGGCCACTGTACATAAACGCTGGCCCCTCTTTGTCCTTCCATGCCTGTATTTTTTCCATCTGCTATTATTGCTGAGCCACAACAATGTCCACTTTATTCACACTCTATGGACTCATACAAATAAACACCGTTATACAGCCTGATCACCTGCATTAATTCCCCTGAACACACATACATCTCCAAATAGCTTTGGTAATCACGGCTGTGGGTGTGTGATCCTGTCAGGTGGAAAATAGAAACAGGCTCTCTATCCGCCACACCGTAATGAAGGGAAATGTATGATAAAAGCTGAAATGCAATTAGACTCAAAGCTGAGGCCTTTGACAGTCATGCAGACACAGAAAACGGTTAAATTACACCGGTTTATCGGTCTGTATAAAGGAAAGCAGTTCATTATTTTGATTTCGCCTCATGAAAGTAGCTCTGCATAACATTCAATGTCTATAGCATTTTTTAAATAATATAAATGTCAGCAGTTTTCAATGACTCTTACCTTTCTTCTTTTCTCTCATATACTGTGTTTTGCGATCATATACTTTGAGTGTATGCGGCCCTTCAAAAGTTTGGGGTCTGTATGATTTTTTTAAAAGTAATTAATACTTATATTCAGCAAGGACATTATATTATTGATCAAATTATTATTTTTTTATCAAATAAATACACCCTTGGTGACCATAAGAGACTTTCAAAAATGTAAAAAAAAAAAAAATCTTTCCAACCCCAAACCAAGTTTCATTTCAGATTTATTTCCTGTTTATTAACATGCCAATTCTTTTTGTCTTTTTACTTGTCTTTATCTCTGTCACTTGGGCTTACTGAAATATGTGTGGTAACCAAGTGCGTTTTCTCTTTCTTTAGAGCGTTACAGTGGCTTTTAAAGAGCAGTGTGGGCTCCCCCCGATGGCCACACCGAAGCAGTGCATCCAGAGCTTGGCCACGCGGTTGCAGACTCCAGACGGCCCCCCAGGAGCCACACTCACTCTGAAGGAAGGTTACCCATGCCTGGAACCTGTGGGCAACTTGACTGACGCCACCCGTAAACTGTTAAATGGTTATGACACGGTGAGAGACACATTTATGTAGGCCGTTTTAATGTCACGCGTCATTGCCATGTATTTTTTTTGCGGGCTGTAATGGTGGTTCCATTTAATAGATTATAATAGGCCAACTTTATGCTTATGCTAAATTCCTCAGTTATTACTAATGTGCTGATAAAACTTAGGATGGAGAGACCTCTCTTTTTTCGCTGACAAAGCAATATTTAAAACATGGAATTTACTGCTGTAAATATGAAAGATATCATATTGGTGTCTAATAATAATATCATAATATATCAGCTATCCTCCTCTCTGCATTACCTGCCATTACAATGGCATTTGTCTTTTTAGCCATCCCACATATAAATGTGTTGGAGTAAGAACAGGCACATCGGATGAGTAAGACATTTGAGGCTTTAGTCACCATCCTCCTCCTCTCCTTTCGTAGGTTCACTGTTTCTCTGTCTCTCCCTGTGGGTTGACTCTGGGTCCTCTTGTGTGTTTGAGACCGGGAGAGTCAGACAGCACTGACTGGCAGGACTGCATTTTATAAATATCTTAACTGTGGGAGAGGGCAGCAAGGGTCTTCTCAGAAGAGTTTTATAGCTTAAAGATTACTTTTTCATAGTTCATGATGGAGTTCTCAGATGTGTGTTATGATTGAGCATCAGCTTTGTGTAAAGAATTATACAATAGTTAGCATACAGAGCTATAAAATGAACGTATAATTTTAAAGCACAGATAAATCTGGGAAGAATTTTTGGAGAAAATTTGTCCTTTGGGCCCACATGCTGTTAGCCACATTCATAAACTCTGTGTGTGTGTTCTATCGTTTAGTAATTTGGGGTCGATACATTTTTGAAATGTTTTTGAAGAAGTCTCTTATGCCCACCAAGGCTGCATGCATTTGATCGGAAATACAATAAAAACAGTGTGTCTAATGTGCTACTTTTGTCCATTAAGAAAGATTTCTGATTATTATCAAGTTTTTTTTTCTTCTTTTCAGTATTCTTTGATAAATAGAAAGTTCAAAAGAAACACATTTATTGAAATGGAAATTATTTGTAACAATGTAAATGTCTTTACTGTCACTTTTGATCGATTTAGTGCATCCTTGCAGAATTAAAGTACTGATAGTATTTAATTTATTTATTACTTTAAAAAAAATCTTACTGAACATATAACTTAGTTCCTCTTTGCATCCCCTTAGATGGTCTCTGCTAACAAACAGCTGATTGAAAATGCAGATGGAGTGCAGGAGAGAATTGCACAAGTGCAAAAGGAAGGTGAGTAGAGGTGTGGGGGGAGAAGATGAGAGGAAGATGAATCATTTTTGTCTTTTCTTTCCACAGAATGATGTGTCAGTTAGGCCCCAGAGGGTGTGTGAAAATCTTGAGAAACAATTCACAGATTTCTCAAATTTGCATTCAAAGTAGATCCTGTTATCTACAACACTCACAGTCCCCTGCCATTGGCTTTTATCCTCAAAATACCATTCACAAAGTGTTTTTTTTAAAAGGTTTATTTCACAAAATCCACACAGTGCCCAGTGTTGATGAGTTACTAATTAGTGATGCTATTAACTACATTTTCTTAGTGTAAGAGCAGGGCCATTGCTTGGGTTATAGCAGTCTACTTGCTGGTGGCCCCAAGTATTGTCACACCAACTTTCACACCACAAGTGAAGGCTCTGTGCAACACTACTTTTTTTAAAATAGCGTAGCTTTTCTAGCCACAAGCTTTTTTCCAAAGCAGGTTTGTTTTTGTAGCATGACAAACCACAACACCGTTATGTGAAATTGTATTGGGCATGCAGCTTTATAACCAAGTTAGTCGACGCAGTATTTAAAGAATGTAACTTTATAAAGTCTGATTCGTTTGAGTGACTCTTTTTATTCTGCCGGTATCATGTAAATAAACGAATCACAATTTACTTAAATGTTGCTTTTGATCACTATGGTTGCAACCCAGTTTTATAAACTGGGATACATTATACTTTTTAAAATGTTTAATTCAGTTGAATTCATCTAAATTAAGTGCTATTCAAGTGTAATCTAATCTGTTATCCTAATTGACATTCATTAATTTAAAAACCCTTAATGTTTTGTGGCTAAAAAATGACAACTCTTAGTAAATTATAATTATATTAAAATATAATAATAATAAACTTTTTATTAGAAAATATAAAGATTGGCTCATCTAAATGAGCATGTGTTTAGTTACTGTTTTTTTTTTGGACTGTAGCTACAGACACTGCTTTTTCAAAATAGTATCTTGATTATAGTTGAACTACTTAAAATTCTGATAGTTTGACAAATTAGACTACAGTTTCAGATTAGCCGATTAGATTAAATTATATGAACACTTACTATTGTTTCTATTTAAGAAGCGTTGGCATTAGTGGCTAATACCAGGTTACCATGTATTTATTGCAGTATCTTATGGTATTTTGGAAGAAACTATGGTTACTGTGATCATTTAAGTGGGACCACTGAAGACTTTAGTTTAAATGGTTTCTGCAAGGACAAGAATATCCTCTCTCTGTTCCTAGCCTCATTATCTCTCACACACATATTATTTACCCCCAATTACACACACCTGAGGCACTTAGGTCAAAATACTGTGTTTTCATGTCCTTATGAGGGTATATTGATGAAATGAGAGAGAGAGCGAGTACAGAAAACACAGCAGATTAAGAGTGAAAGGGCAACTGACATGCCAAAATTCATCCAGGGAAACACTATATTGCCTAACCAGAGGATGAATGAATGCATACTACATAGCATCCATTATTTGGCAGCCCGGTTCCTGCAGAAGCATGTTCACACCATAAATGGCATTTTGAAAATCTCAAACCAGAACAAAAAAGGTAAAATGATACATATGTTGCATACGTGTTTGTTTTCTATGTCCTCTCAGGAATGGTGCTTCATGAAGACCTGCCCAGGTTAGGAGAAAAGGAAAATCTGAAAGGCCGTAAACAGAGTAAAGCTGTGGAAAGTTTCACTTGGAACATCACTGTGCTGAAGGTAAATACCGTGAGCTTTTCCTTCTCTCCCTCAAATAGCCTTGAATTTTTGGATGATGTTTTCGCTCTGCTTTTAGATGAAAGGGAGAAGGGCTTTTGTTGTTTTGAAATTCTATCTCCCAAATGTAAGTTGTTTGACCTTATAAAATACAGTGTGTGCGGCGGACTTTCAAAATGAGAAGGCAAAAATCCTCTCTCGGGGTTTGGGGGACTTTTAGTTAAATGTAAATTCATGTTCCAATTCCATTTGATGTTTATGACTTAAAAGATTATGCAACAAAATTTGCCTCACACTTGGGATTATAAACAATACCAGAATGGTTATTTTGTATGTGTATGTGAACATACTATTTATTAAATCTCTTCAAAGTCTTGTTGTTTAGCTATTATTAATTATTGCTGTCTTATTAGAGCTTTAGTCAATACATTTTCCATGTCCTTTAAAGGGGACATACTTTTAGTTTAGTTTTTTCTTGAGGTCTTGTTCTAAAAATTTTTAGTTTTCATGATCATTCCCCAATTTCCTGATTTTTGCTGCTGTGACTGAAGGCTTGTATGTGAGATAAACAACATCAGCATTCAGGGCTTGCACAAAAAGTGCTGGTTTGCTTTTGGGTTTAAAGTCATGATGAAATGGAGGTAGCGACAGATCTTTTCTTCCATTTTGTGACGTACATACGAGTCTAAGAGATTATCGTAAATTAAAAATCTGAGGCGGGATTGGTTCTCTTCAGATCGATTGATTTAAAACTTATGAGGTCTAAAATAAAATTAAACATTTACATGGATAAATAATTCACAATAAGATCTGTAACATGCATATTAGAAATAGATAGGATATATTGATTTCCATTTCATGCCAATGCCAACTTTAATATACATTTTTTAACTTCTTCATACTTCAGTGATGCTGCTTCTCTTGTCTCCTCATGAAAAAAAGAGCCTAGTTATTAATGTTGTTAACATGATTAAGGTGATGTGGATAATTTTTTTCGTTTGCAAGTGTTTTGCTTAATACAACAGTTCATTAAACGAGAAGTTTAAATTAAGTAACTCGCATTTTAGACAAAATATTGTCAATCAGTGACTTATTGCTTTGCCAATCAAAAACATTGCCAAGTGAAGCCAATATCAACAACCAAAAGTCGCGCACCTCTGAGCTAAACAACGTTTTGTCATTCCTGAATGAATCAGTGTTGTTGAACAAATCAGTTTAGTGAATGATTCAGTAACTTGTTTCCTGAAATAATTAGAATGTCTGGAGCAACAAATCACATTCATGCACCAGAACCAACTATTGAATAACTTTATAACCTGGTTCATAATCCGTCTCTCTTTTTTAGGGTCAGTGCGACCTCCTGCGCAGTGCTAAGATGGATGCTTTGGATACGTTGAGGCAGCTGGCGTTGGCCTGTGAGGCATCCGGCCTGATCTTGACCTCTGACGGTCAGTACACCCCTCACGGCCTGTCCTCCAGACGTGGCAGTAGCCATGGCAACGGTCGCATCTGAGCCTGAGACACGCAGAGGGATTGAGAGAGCATTTATTCGTAGGTGAATGAATGGTTGAATGTTAGAATGGGAAGATGCAAGTAGAGACGTTTGTCCTTTATTGCAATGGGTGCTTGTTTTTAGCACAGCATTGACCAGAAGTTATTTGAGGACAAAATAAGGAATGTTCTTATCAAGACCTACTGAATGAAGGACGTAAGAGGAATTAAAGCGAATTCCTCAGCGATATAAAATGTCAAAAACGTAGATTTCGCTGGAATGAATATCGTTCCTGCAATATTTAAGAGGACTTTAGTGTTGAACTTGTAGTTCACAGGCTAAAGGAGATAAACATTCTTTCGAGCATTTTAGAAAAATGTATAAACCTAAAACTTAGTGGTTCCTCTAGTTCATGACTAAACCACCAAAGTGTGAGGTTTGTTTACTCAGGTTAGCACAAACACATCTCAGAAGCAATTTTTGGAGGGTCTACCGAGGGTTGGTCTGCATCACCTCCAGGGCTTTATCTCCCTCTGTGCTGTCACTCAAATTGATTGACAGGTGACGTCCACCAGCAGGACTGCACCGTTTCTGCCCCTAAGAATAAGCCCGATCCAGCCCAGCATGGATGGGATGTATCTGGTGCCTCTCCGTTGGAGGGAACCATATCCTCATCTTCCATCTTCACCAGTGACACGGATCGTTTTCAACTTATTAACAATGCAGAATGAACTCAAGAAGGCTTTGTTAAAATACTGCTCATTGCTCCCTAACAGTGTTAACTGAGCCGGTTGCTCAATGGGACGACCTGTACCGATTACATCGCATTTCCCTGTAATCCGTGCACAGCTCAGCACCTGGGATTGGAACAATGTTTGTAACAAATCAGTAAATAACTGTACATTTTGTGTCAAAAGTGACTTTATTCACAACGTACATTCCTTGGCTTGAATGAATGAAGAAGAATGAAGACAAGCCGAGTCTACTGGCAGGTTTTTTCTTTTCTTTTTTCATAACGAAGTTAAAAATGCTACTAAAGATGGAGGATTACTTCTGGATGTTTGATTAAAAAAAAAATATATATATATATATATATATATATATATATATATATTATAAACGGCTTTAAGCACTGAGAGGACTAAAATAGATTGAAAAAATCTAAAGTATAAACTGTTTTAAAACTTTCATTGTGTAACATTTGACAGTGTTGTGTGATAGACAAGGAACACGTTGGCAGGATTTTGTCCACTGCCATCAGACACTTACAATAGACTAGGTTTTAAAATGTTATTTCCGTATATTAACAGAATAACAGAAATTAGATATGTGAGGTATATAAAAAAAAAAACTATATATATTATTTTTCTTATGGTAGACATGTAGAAGTGTCCGTACATTGTGTGCGTATGTGAATGTATGTGTGCAAGGGTGCTAATGTAAATGTGTATGAGACGTTTCAGTGGCACATGTTCTGAATGTGACCAATCTGGTGCCCGATCGATTCGGGCGGTGGTTTTTAAACGAAAACCCAATTGTTGGTTGATGTCAAACATTTTATTTTAGAAGACCAAATGAGCAACAGTGAATGTGTGTGGGAATCGATAAAGAATTTAACAAGAAAAGGCATGATATTTCCACACAAGCAGACTTCCTGTTGTCCTGTTTTGTGTTTCCACAACTCTCCTTTTAAACTACTTTGTACTCTTCTCTACTACTTTTATGTATTTAATTTTCTCTCCCTTTATCCATGCCCTTGTTCTCTTCCTGTTCTCTCTTTCTGACTGAGGGGTGAGCGTTCCACGCTCGTCCTGTGACTGTTTGTTCGTGTACATGTCTGAACTGAATGTGTACTGACTCCTAAAGTGTTCCTTAAAAAACGAATTGTTTGCTAAAGAGTGAACAAAAACATTTTGTGAATTATATCAGAGAATTGTAGATAGTAATATCTTTAAGCTTCAAACATAGTTGTCCCCTTTATAATGTCAATGCGTGCACGTGCTTTTGTAACACGTGACCCTTGTTCCTCCGGCCTTTGGACCTGCACCCTGAGGATATGCGTACCTGCAAAAGGGCCAAAATCTGAATAATGAATACCCATTTACAGTATTAGCTTTCCGTTCCAGTTTAGATGGCGCTCGAGACCAATCAGACATGTGAAGTGAGTTGTCTCACTTTAGACGGGTATAATTACTCTTATGAGCAATCCGATACAAATACAATGTGTCACTGTCCGTAAGAGTCCATGACAAGCAAAACGAACCCCATTGAGGTGCACTTTAAACTAAACAGAGCAATCCATTTGGACCGGTCTATGATTCCTGCAGTATTAGGTAGTGGTTAACATCTCAGACTGTGCAATATTACTCTGCTGTTTGACGTTAAACATAATGACTAGTCTAATGAGGAGCATTAATCCAGCTGTCTTAATTTCCTGTTTCGGCTTTTTTCCGTGTGTGGTTACCATGCGTTTGTTGTGTCTGCATTTCCTCTGACTCTTAACAATGAAATAAATTGTTTAAAATATTGTTTTGTCACATTCTTGTTAGCAGTTATTGTCCTTGTATAAATGGAGAGTATTTATTAAAGGTGACAAGCGTGCATTAAACAAAGTAAACTTCAAAGCAACGTTGCTTTTATTTTGAAATGATGGTTTGTATTTTATAACATTAACAAGCTGATGTAACACAGATGTGCCCCAGACTAAATAAAGCTATCTTTTACTGACTGCTGTCTTTTACTGTTTTGTCTTATCAGTACTCCTGGAGCTCTTTAGTCATTTAATGACTTGTGTTTGGGATGCCCATCCGGACCACTTAACATTATTTAGTAGGGAAACGGTAGCTACATCTATCAATAATGAGCATGGAAAAATCTCAGGATTAGCCAGCAGGTGGAGTTGTTTCCAGTCTTTAAAATCAGAGGATTCTTGTAGGCATTGCTATTACAGGAGTTATATCCTGCCGAAAACCTGCCGAATTGTGATTATTTATTAAAACTATTTCAGATGTGTACCAGAGGCTTATTTTGACCCAATTGCAGTATAGCATCTATACAGGGATTTGAAGTACTTCAGAAACTGTACTCTATTCAAGCTACTTGTGAATTTCAATAGTTGCACACAATTGCATTTCCCAAGCAAACAATCTTTATTTTAATTAATCTTCCAAGAACAAATTATATATATCTCAGGTAAATATTTCATTCTTTGTTCATCTTGCTGAAAAAAACAAATATGCCAATTAAGTTACGCTGCCACAAATTTTGACATTTATATTTCCGAAATCTATTTCAGAGTTAAGTGTAATTGACCTCCGTTATTATTAAATGTATCATCAGTCACCACAACACTGTATTTGATATAAAGCCTTGTGCTTTTTTAGGCTAATTGGTATCCATAACGGAAATGGACTACTTATTTGAGTATTGTGAATATGGTTAACGTTCAGTCTATAAGAAACAAATGTAAAACAATTACAATATATATGGTTCCTGTGCATCAAACCTCCTATTTTTGGATGTCATCACTCAAAAGGTACCTAATAATTAAAGGTTACATTTTCTTTTATATAATTAAGTAGAAATGCATTTTTTTACTTGTTTAATTTGATACTTGGACTTTTAATTAAGTAAATTTTAACTACTTAATTTTAGCTACTTAATTTTTACCTATGCAATTATGATGAATGAACTAAGATTAAAGTAAAGTATGACGAGCTGATAGTCTAGTTTTGCCTGAATGCAATCACTATTATTTTTTTTTTTAATTATAGTTATTAATGTAAATGTAAATCTGATTTCCTATCTCATATAGGCTGGCTGCTATCAACTGGGAAGCACATTTTGTCTTCTGCTGTATCTTGTTGTTAGCAGAATTACCTCTTGGTGGAGACAGTGACACAGAATAATGGTGCGAAATGAAAATCCACATCACTCTCTGGTAGGCTCCTCATTTAAAAAGGCTGAAAGCAAATTTTAGTTATTTTGGGGAAATATATAATTTAAAAAATATATATATATTTTTATAGTTTATGCGTTCAGTGCCATTTTTCATTTATTTGTTTGTTTTTGTCATGATTAAAAATTCACTTTTATATTTAAGCTGTCATAACATGGTTCGATTTCGACCCGCACAGTGAGAATAAAGCCCGGCTGCGGAGTTTCTGCCGTTACACATGGCACTAGGTTTTATAGACACACGTCCCACAGTAGCAGATGTAAGAAGATGTGACATTGTGCTAAGTGGACAGCCAGGTGAAATGACAAGCTGACAGCCTCTAATGCAGCAAACATCTGTCTGTTTTTGGTTTGTGTCAAGAGCATGCGCAGATCTCCCCTCCGTTTCCCGCCTGAGGCCATGAGAGTCAAGAGTGCTGCTACGAAGACCTTCCTCACTCCTAAAACACTTTTAAGACACTCCGAGGTTCTATAATGCCCAAAGTGGGGTCAAAAGTGACTTTTTATTTTTGAAAACAGCATTTTAGACCAAGCCTGTTCCTGAAGGCACACCAACAGTACACATTTTCAAACTGTTCCTAATCAAACACCTGATTCAACTCATAAGCTCATTATAGGCCTGAAACTGATGGGTCAGATAAGAAAGACATCTAAAATGTTTACTGTTGGTGTGCCTCCAGGAAAAGGTTTGGGAAACACTGATTTTAGATGTTTACCATGAACCTTAGATCTACAGAGAAGTTTATTTGTGCTTTATAATGTTGCAAACAATTTTTGAGAGGTGTAGTTTATATTGATGTAGCCTACAGTAGCACAGTTCATTTAAACGTCGAAAAGTTTAAGTAACGCTGAATATCTTTGGCGTGACTTTTACTTAACAGCAGTGAGAGCAATCAAATCCTTGACACAGCTAGCGTTAAAACGGCTAACCATTAGCAGCTGGAGCTCTTCTTGTTTTTGTCAAGATTCTCACAGCAAGTCACATCGCCGGGACGATTTTTTTGGCAAAGGCGCTCACCAACGATGACGCTGTGCTTCCCAACGCTAATAGGGCCCTGTTAATTTTAGCCTGGCGTGCGCCTCAGAGGAGAGCCACTTTGAGTTTAATTACAGTCTTCCTGAGGCAGCAATTTCACTATGATTTTGGCGGAGAAGAGGGAAAAAAGCGCAAGAAATGATCACCTCTTAAAAGTGTCTAAATTGCATCTTATTTTTCCCTCTTTTTAACCACAACAAAAGGGACGGGCACAATAGCGCGGCATGTTTCCTCCCAATCTAGCGCGCTGTGACCAATTACCAACACCATTATCTGTGCTGTATTAAAGATGGCACAGGAGGACTGATGAAGCGTGATTGAAAAGTTTGTCATATAAAGTTTCTTTCCAGCATTTTGCGTTTCCTCTCTGAGGAACAGCACATTATTAACTGCCTATAGCTTTCCACCATATACACTAGATCAGGTTCCTTTCAAAACTATCCTCTCAGTATGCTTTAAGTATAATTGTGTTGAATTCAGAAATGCACTCCTGTTCTCACTTCATGACGTTTCAGGATTGGAATATCTGAAATTTACTAAGCATCTTACAACAATGAGTAATATCTAAACCCATTGTGATCTGGTTTTGAATGATCATTTTGAATGATCTGTCATGTGACAGGCAGGTTTGCTCAGAATCTCAAAATCTTAACAGAAAGACAATGAAAAATGTGAAGAATTGTCATCTAACATTTTATATATTTCCTTATATTCTATTTGAGTTCAGACACTGTAGAGACATTCGATAATTTGCTTCTGATTGAATTGATAGAGATCAAATACACTGTGTGAAAGAAGAAAAAGGTCTTCAGATAAAAATGCCTCTTAAAATCATTTAGGTTCAGGGGAAGATGTTAATTTTTTTTTTTTACACTGATGCGAAGTCGTTAAATATTGATAATCTTCACCTCATGACCGGATTGAATCAGTGAGTTGAACTCGAGGACCGGATCAGTCTGATTCATGAACAAATCATTTAGACCAATTTTGTAAAGCAAGTCAATTGATTCATTAAAAAGATCTGTCTCATAAGAATGATTCATTCACAAATCTGACATTGGGGCTAAAGGCAGATGTCAAGATTTCCAACAAGCAATGGCTTAACTTTTGATTTGTTTCACACAAAGTTATTGTACGGTATGTCTTCAGAAAACTTGCAATAAATAGCATATTTCATATGGATACTTTTAGCTTTAAAAGCTTCAGTCAATGTTGATTGTAATTGCAAGGGAAACGGTCTTTAGAATGTATTTTCTTCAGCATGATTTTGACAGAATTTTCATTTTTGGACTAACTGTCTCTTTCACGGAGATTTATTGTTTATTTTTCAGTTTAATTGTGCTGACTTAGCACTGTTAAAATCGCTATTTCAAAAATACAATATTTATATATATGAATATACAGTATAGTAACATATAGATAATTCAGTCCTAGTCCATTCCTGTAAGAAATCCAGACACGTTCTGTATTACTTTATGGTGAAGTTGAGAGCTGACTGATGGGTCAAACTCTGACCTTCATAAAACAGCAGTCAGATTTAAAGAGCTTCATTTCCTCCCTCAGCTTTTAAAGAGAGACAATGCCTGATGATCGGAAATCATTGCCTATTGTTTAAGCGTACGGCAGAGTTGAGTTGTTTGGTATGTGTAATTGTCTCTCAGTATCATATGTGTGAGAGTGGACTGAGCACCACCTCCTACTGATGAGAGGATACCTGTGCAATCAGACGACACACTGAGAGCCATTGTATCATAATCACTCTCATTCACACACTTTAGCTTTCATCCTCATGATTCATTATCCTCCTGTCAAAGTCATTTACCTTTTCTTCTTTTCTGGCCCTTCACTTATGTTACCTCTCATGGGTCTCAGTTACTCTGTTGTTGTTTCTGACTGTTTCTCCCTGTCTCTTCTCTTTCTCTTCTCTTCCCACTCTCTTCCCTTCCCTTCTCTTCCCTTCCCTTCTCTTCCCACTCTCTTCCCTTCCCATTCCCTTCCCTTCCCTTCTCTTCCCACTCTATTCCCTTCCATGCCTTTCCCACACTCTTCCCTTCCCTTCCTACTCTCTTCCCTTTTTGTCTTGTTTCGTCTCTTATCTCTTCTTTTGTTTCATTTTTTCTCTTTTTGTCTCTTCTCATTTTGACTCTTCTCTTCTTTCGTCTCATCTCTTTACTACTTGTTTGGTCTCGTCTCTTCTCGTCTAGTCTAGTCTCTTATCTCCTGTTTATTCACTTCCCTTCCCTTCTCTTCTTTTCCCATCTCATTTCCACTTATCTCCCCTTCTCACTTCTGTCTCTTTGCGCTCATCTGTTCTCTCCTTTCAGCTCGTGTTGTCTCTTCTCTTTTTCTCCATACCATTCCCCGTTCTCCTCCCCTCCTCTGCGTAGTTCTGTCTTTTCTTGCTCTTTTGCATCTCAGCATCACTTGCTGGGATAAAGAAGAAGCCTGTGTGATTAACACACAATGCCTTTCTGCCATTTATCTTTCATCATTATGGTAACTCCTCAACGTTCTTTCTTCCCCGCTCTCCGTCTCTTATAGCACAGGAGTTGTTAATGGCCCGTGTTGCTTCAATTGGTTTCTAAATGCTTATGAGCGAGGGTCCAACTGTGCGCTTAATGAACAGGTATGACTGGGTAATTACAGCAATCTCAGCCCCCTCTCACACACACACACACACACACACACACACACACACACACACACACGCGCGCGCGCTAGCCTGGACAACACAAAGCCCAACAGGACTGAGGAACCAGGCCCTGCAGGAGTCTGCAGAGGTGGAAAGAAAGGGCAGGAATATAGAGAGAAACTGAACAGGAAAACAAAGGAGACTGAACAGAAAGATTTAAATGTGGTAACTGGCTATTATCGGTCATTTAGATAAATGCTCAAGACACAGGAGAGTGTAAATGCTGGAGATGCATTTGGTACACAAGTGTGTTCATGCTAGAGATAAAACATGGACACTTCACTAAAACGTTTGAATTCTACAGATCCTGAGCATTTTTTTTTTGATGAAAATAACTTTTTAGCAGAAAAGAAGTATTAAAACTTTGGTGTCTAACTCGCCCCGCACCATTTGTGAAAACTTCACACTCTCTTCTCCGAAACATCTCTCCATTTCAGTGGGTCCCTTCTGTTCTCCCTCCATCTGTTTTCTCCTGTCTGTCTTCAGGCAATGAGTGAAGTTCTGCTCCCTACGGCCGTCTGTCACAACCACAACAGCCACTGTGCACACACGCCCCAACCAGGGATATTTATCATGGATTTTTTATGGAGAGAAGACAAGTGAGTTACTCAGGGATGGGGTCCCATTAGTGTGGCAAAGTCCACTAAGAAAGAGAAGGTGTCAGAAATGGAGAACACCTTAAAATGTGTGCAAATAGCAGAGCCAGCCTTGGGACTTCCGCTGCTGTATACGTTTGTTTAAACGTGCCAATTTCTGAAAAATGGAGGCAGACGTACAGGCAAACAGAGAGAGAGAGAGAGTCCGAAAACTGCGGCAGTGATGGGGCTAAGAGTGGGGCGACACATTGCCAGATGCCTTTTTCTAAATGAACGTAAGTCCTCGAAGGGGCGTTGGGCATCTTGTTCTCGCCGGTCCCTGAGGATGCAATCACGGTGCGCTACTGTCTGCAGGGAGAGCAAGGAGAGTTAAAGGGGCTCGGCGGAGGGTGTCTGTTCTGTATGAGCCCCTGGTTTGACACGGCCAGGCAGCTGGTTAATTCATTAAACCAAGGCTCTAATATAAACAGCCATTCATTTCACTCTCTGACAGTGTGCCGTCTGGACAATGTGAAGCACCCAAATATAACTGCCATACTGTGTTTATGTGTGTGTGTGTGTGTTCAGGGGGGAAATATGAATGTTTATGTGTACATGATGTTGTATCAGAGCAGTCAGCGAATACATGGGAGAGGGGCCAGCCAGCGCTTTTCGTTCTAAACACAGGACGTTTTGAGAGACGCAGGGAAAGGTTCGGCTAATTGGAAGGGTTTACTGCATTGCTATGGCATTTCTCTGTACAATGCAATAGAACCGCAGATCTGTATGTAGGTATAAGCACTTTGACATGTTTCTACAATGCAGGCAGATATTTTTAAATAAATGAGGCCCTTTTGCATTTTTTTTATCCATGTTTTTGTAAATATATGTTAACTTTTGGCAGACAAATGTAATAATTACAAAAGAGATTAGTTATAAATTATACATTTATGATTTTTTGTTTAAATTCATAATATTTCATTATAAATAATAATTAAACATTTATATAATTATAAATGTATACTTTATAATAAAAAAAATCATTGATGTTTCTTCATGGTTTGTCCATCATGAGGAAAATAGGTAACACTTTACAATAAGGTCTCATTAGTTAACATTAGTTAATGCATTAACTAACATTATTTATGGGATTCATTCATTTTTGTTAACATTAGTTAATATAAATGCTACTGTTCATTGTTAGTTCATGTTAGCTGAGGTCCATAAAATAATATGGTTACACTTTACAACATGGTTTCATTTGTTGACATTAGCTACCAACAATACTAAGAATGAACTTACTTCACAGACTGCTGAAGACTTCTGCATTTATTAATCTTAGTTAATATTAACATTTGCTAATACATTTTTAAAATCAAAAGTTTTTTAACATTAGTTAATGCTCTGTGAACTAACATGAACAATTGTACTTTTATTAACTAACATTAACAAATATTAATAAATGTTTAATATATATATATATATATATATATATATATATATATATATATATATATATATATATATATATTGTTCACTGTTAGAGTTTTCAAAAATGAGACCATATTATTGTAAATCTTTACCAATATTAATAACAAAGACAACTTTTGAAATTAACATTAAGATAAATAAATGCTTTATATGTGTTTTTCATTGTTAGTTCATTTTAACTAATGAATGAACTAATATTAACAAAATTGAACCTTATTGTAAAGTGTTACCATAAAATGAAAGGCCAAATTGGATGCATTGCATTGTGGGAGACTGTAATTTGTGCATTCTGCAGTGTATACTGCACACTTTCGCAAAGGTTGCAGTTTGGCTATATGCATACAGAAATCAGTGCACAGACAGTAAATGAGTACAGAGTACAGTACATACTGCAGATACAGTATAATACTAGTATGCTATACTGAACACAGGCATAGTGATGTGAGCATTCATAAAGTCCTATATCATTTGACTACAGTTACAATTAACATAATTGTTTTTATTTGTTTTTTTCTGAGCTGTGTGACAAAATTCAAGGCTGAGAACGGAATTGTGTTTTAGTTTAATTTAGCATTTTTATTGACATAAAGGTCATTTGTTGAATATTACTTTTAGAATGCCTATTTGTTGTGGCGTACAGAGGCATTTGAAACAGTACATCACATATACACACGTCTGAACGTAGACACAGGCACAGGGGAGTGAATGACAGAGGCCTCCTGCTGTGCCCGCGCTGTGTTGAATTGTTTAGTAGGCTAGATCACTCTCTCCTACTGGAGCTTTTAGCTCCATGTCTCCATTTCACCTTACAAAGATTGAGAGACGAGAGAGGGAAAAAACAATTGTGGAAAGAGGCTCGCTTATGTGTTCTTAAGGTAAAATGAGAGTGATTTTAAAAATGGGAGGACAAACAAGTCCTTAAAAAACTGGAAAGCCGCACACTTCTCAGCTGGTTCGCTCTTGGCATCTTTTGCTATCTTCAAATTGGCAACTGCATATTCATTACAAATTGTCTGTGAATCATTTTTGAGGACTCGCATATAGGAAAGAATTGTTTTCCTACCTCAATTGTTTCTCCCAGACAGAAATGAGATTAAGGGAAGAACAAATAGAGACTTAGTCACTTCCTTTAGAAGGAATATATCTCCTCAAGAGTTACAGAAGAGATATTTTCTCATATAATATTCCACAATAATTTTATAGTCCTTGTCAAAAATCAGAAAAATTGGAGACAATATCTAAACTGAGATACTAGGAACTCATGTCATTCATTTTGAATGCAGCTGTGAGGTTATTAGTAAGGCATCTTGTTGTCAGCACATGCACAAACATTGAAGCTCAGGTGCAAGTGTATCCCTGACTGACTGGTTTGGGTTGCGAGCAGACGGAGTGTCTGGTGTTAAGGAGCACTGCCTCGTGTGGTTGGCCTGCTAAACACTGGCTTTTCATGGCCCTGTCATTACCTCTCCACCACCATTCCTCTCTCCATCTTCATCCCCTCAGACGTGGCTGCATTCTCCCTCTCTCTCACTCCAGCGCGGCCCTGCATTCCACGGCACGAAGGGCAAAATAAGTGGCGGGTTGAACAAACACAACACCAGCAATTAATGGTTGCAGTCAACAGTCTGTACAGAGACAAATGACTGGGCCGGACCCAGGCAGTGGCCCTTTGACCTCCTCCCAGCGTCTACTGTTTTCTCATCTTTCAATCGGAATCCATTAATTTACCCATTCTTGTCTCTCAAAAAGAAATTCCTGGGTTAAATACAGTGTTACCACAGAAAAGAATTTTCAGTTTGAAAAAAAGGTGGTTCATTTAGAATATGGGTCATTTAGAACTGTTTTCTTATTTTTCTACTTTCAATATTAAATCAAAAACCGACTGAACGAATGATACACGGATTCACTAATGCTCACAAATCTGTTTTGTACAGCCTAACAGTAAAAGCTATTTTCATGTAGTCGCGATGTTATATTGTGTCATGTTTATTAAAATAAAACGGATAAAAAAACTACCCCACTTCATTGGTATTTAAATAGTAGGCTAGGCTATAGGCTAAGTTGAACCTTATTCTTGTACAGTCAGGCGGGTCCGTGTATTAAATGGGAACGTATCTGAACGTATGTGTATTTGACAAATATTGCATTTATTTCATTTTAGCTGTGATAAAGTATGCAAACACCACGTGAGCGGTGGACATTGCGGGAAGCAGAAAGTGTCAAGAGGTCCGACTTAACGTCTCCGTTTTCAGCTCCTCCCCGCCTGCACGCGGCATCTCGCCGATCGGTTAGCCTACATCCAGCCGCAGCCGATGTCGATCGTGTTACTTTGCCCCGGCTACTTTGACACGTGTATGGTGTGGAAGTGGCATAGTTGTCACAAGGAGCGAGAAAGTTTGACACTGAACGCACTAAATCTCGAACCTCTGGGAAATAACCCGTTTAAAGAAAAGAAAAAAATGCCCCCTGCCGAACAGAGATTCTGCTGGCAAAAAGAGAACGACAGATCTCGTAATAACACGAGAATCAACACTGGCTTGGCTTTTCGGAGATGGCAAGAAATGAGGGATTTTAAATGTTGTAAAAGCGATGCAGAGATGGAGTTTTTATTACTCAACAGGCGAGTAAGGTATTTTATTTAAACAGATTGCCATATGTAGCTCTCATTGTAAATCATTAGGCTATCTACTGTGAAGAGTCATTGCTTGAAATTGCTAGAATTTATTTTCAAGGAAGCACCGTGTCTATAGCAACATGTCTTCAGCTGGTCAACTTGAGATCCTTTATATCTAAACTGGTTACATCATTACATACATTAGGCCTACGCATAATAGTGAATGTTTAATGAGCAGGCTAGGTTGACTCATCCACACAGTCCTGCAGAGCCGAAGCACAACCAAAACAATGTTCTTTCGCAAAATGCAGTTTTGTTTTTTAACCGCTAGAGGGCCAAAGGTTACATCGTAGCCTATATTTATTTATTTTATTTTTTGCTAAAAACTAAAGTGATCATTCAGTGAATTTTAATGACTTTTATAATTTTGGGACCCTGGGTCTGTGCACTAATAACATGAAAAACTGGCAATATTTAAAGACAAATATTTCATTTTTTCTTTAACCACCTTTCTCTAATCAAAATGTAAAAAACCAACACATTTTCTTGCCATCTCGCTTTTAAATCGCTTATGGTGCGTGTCCAATGGCGAGCGAGCGTTTTCAATTAATTCCTATGGAAGCTTATATGCGCAGTGCACCGTCACCGGTAGGCTATCACCGACTATCGCAGCAAGCCTACTCCTCAGTAAGTATTAATTGTATAACTTGATTTAACTTGATGTTTTTGTGCTATTAACAGGTTTGACTTACTCTAATATATTCCATCCACTGGAATAAAATGCCGAACACAAAATATCACAATGAACCTCAAATAGACACCATGAGGTAAGCTACTCTCAATCCCTCACTGAACATTGGTTAACTTTAGCTCTTTATTTACTATTAAATGGTAGGTTGTAAATAACATATAATTAATACATTAAAAATGTGTAATTTAAATTATGAATACTTCCATAAATTACACAAACACAAGCATATTCATTGTTTAAAACTTCTTAAGGGTCTGCGTGACAGGATTGTCCCTTGTAGCCTACAAAAGTGCATTTACAGTACGATAAAGTCAATGGGGCAACCATTGTGCGCAACAGGCTTTCATTGTAAATGCATAGTTGTAAATAGTGCTTTACTTGCATTAATGTGAAATATGGCTTTATAGTGCATGTAATACCAGACCCTGTCCAGGCTGTTTCGATTATAAATCAAGTTGTTTATCTGTTTAGATTGTCCATTTAATCACTGTGTGTGTTGTTTGGCTGAGACCGACACCTTTCTTAGCAGATTCTTGACAACAGTTTGACCACCAACAGCGCTGGGCTCTGGTCTTAATGCTACGCTAGTCAGCCATACGACATCCTACGAGCAGTGTGTGTGTGCGCCGCTCATATCCACGTGTTAGCGACTGCGTGTGGGGTCGCCAGTTCACCGTGCA